>NC_068983.1:155859584-155871981 GCF_001194135.2 Octopus bimaculoides
ATATATATATACATATATATATTTATATGTATATATGAGTATATATGTATGTATATACATTGAAATATGAGTACACAATTGTGTTTAGTTCAATGTAACTTATCATACAAGTATGTACCCGTATGTCGATGTATATATGTGTTTGCTTGTATACATACATATATGAACATGTGACAATGTCATACGCACGTGCACACCACGCACGAACACACACGCGCGCTGGTACACACACGCAAACAAAAACATATGTAGATAGATACGGGGTGGTATCAAAAGGTTCCCAGCTTAGTTACATGCAATAGAATATAACTTCTTTACCTACGCTTTAACATCATCTTCGAAATAGTCACCTTGCGCAGCAATACACCGGTCCTAGCGCGTCTGCCACTTATGGAATCCAACCTGGAAGTCGTTTTCCGTAAGCGTGTCGAGGACCTTCTATGATTCGCTCTGAATCTCGACAACTGAGTTAAAACGGCAACCTCTGAGCTACATTTTCTTCTTGGGGAAGAGATGTAAGTCCATAGGTGCTAAAGCTGAAGAATAGTATGGATGTGGAGAGCTCGGTGGCAGGCTGTATTGTCGTCGTGAAGAATCCAAAGAATCTGATCGCTTTCACCGAACGTCCTCCCTCAAACGCTTCAAAACGTCGCAATAGAGTTCTCGATTGACGGTCTAGCCCAGGTGACGATATCTACAGTAGATATCGGAAGAAAACGATGAGCATGCTCTTGATTGAGATGGGGTTCTGTCGTACCTTCTGCGGTTGTGGAGATGAAGGTCTCTTTCATTGTGACGACTGTTGCTTCGCCTCAGGGTCAGACCCGTAGACCAAACTCCCGTCACAGTGATGATCTGCAACATACAGGATGTCATCATCGACATGTTGATGGAGATCTTGACAGACTTCGAAGGGATGTTCTTTCTGCTCAGTGGTCAGCAGACAGGGTACAATCTTGGCAGAGACACACCGCAGGTTCAATTCAGACGGTAGGATTGCTTGCATCCATACAACAGACCAACTACGTCAGCAATGTCGTTGATTGTCATTCGACGATCCCCATGCATATGCTAATAAATTTTCTCCACATTTCTGGGGCTGACGCTCGTGGTAGGTCTCCGAGATCGCTCATCGTCTTTCAGGGATGCTCTTCCCGCTTTTGAAGCGCCCGTGCCACTTGAAACATTGCGTATGGCTTATTGCCTTGTCGCTGTAAGCTTGCCAAAACATGCTTAATGTCTCTGTAGAAGACTTCCCAACTTTAACGCAAAATTTCACCTTGGCCATTTGTTCCTGGTTATGAAGAATCGCATACAACAACATGCACGTGATCACAAAACAGAAATTTCACAGCTTGTGAAATAAACCCATGATGTCACTCAACACACTGCCTCATAAAGGTCACTGTTAGCTCTCATCGCGCACGCATTTTGGCATACTACCGAAGTAGTCTGTGAAGTTTTTATACTACCTCGAAAACAGATGCAAATATCATTTCTACTATAGGCAGAAGGTTTGAAATTTTGAGGTACCTGCCTAGTCGATAACATTGACTCCAGTGACTCGTAATTAATTTATCGACACCGAAAGGATGAAAGGCAAAGTAGACATCAGCAGAATTTGATTAATTTGTCAATAAAATTATTAAAATATCCATAAAATCTACAACCGTCATTCACAAGCAAGTATGGCCTTGTAACATCTACCGCGATTTAAGCAATTGTTTGAGGGGCTTATGTAGTGGAAAGCAAAGCAGACACAGGATTGAACTCGACACTTCTTGACTTGAATCAGCGAAACAACGAAGATACGACAGCTGCTGGGAGAGATTGCTACACCAGCAATCGGCTAGCGCTCGTTTGCAGTTAGGTAGATTGAAAATGTGAAATGAATTGCCTTGCTCAAGCAAGCAACAAGCCAACACGTCCAGGAATTGAATACGCGACCCAGTGACCATGAACCTAACACTCCTTACTACTGGGCTACACACACAGGCACACAGGCACACACAGACACACACACACACACACACACATATATATATACCTGTATCTATACATATCTATATACATATGTGTATGTATTTGTACATAAATATGTAGATAAATGTTTGTGTGTGTGGATGTGTGTGTGAGTGTGTGTGTACTTACATATACTCAGACATATTCATATTTTTGTATTTGTTTGTGTGTGTATTTATGCAACTTAACGGATCAATTTAGCTAAATCTCTTGCTATATCAATACACCGAAAAAATAATCTCGTTGGCTCTGATCCTATTTTTGAGATAAACATCAATAAAACAATATCTCCCCGCATGAAGTTTCGTGAAGCGCTTAATTGATCTGAAGGTTGTCTTCTATATCAAAGGATGCATTTGATACTCAGCTTGCTAGCTTCTATTTGCCTATGCCTGTTATTGCGTTCTAGATATTGCTTTGGAAGAGACAGTAATACAAATAGAACGGAAATGAATTTTGGAACGGTTCAATATAAATGTGATATGTTTATAATCTATTGGAGAATTGGCTATTGTTAAGAAGAATATCGAGATAATTGTAGCCTGTAAATGTGCGTTCAAGTTAAACAAGTGATTTAAATTTAATATATTTAAATATTAGAAAAAAATAATTTGCATATGAAGTCGTTAGTGGACTTGTTTAGTTACATCTTAATCCTTATTTAGGATAGCTCAAAGTCTTACCAGCCATGTTTTTCCTGTGTTTAGTTTGCTTCTTGTATTTCAAAGGTAGTGCATGTATTGTAGAATGTAACAAAGGCTTGGAGATCTAGTATGCCTCCTGTGGCGATACCTATATCACGAGCATTTAGGTAAGCACTCAGTTTCTCTCTCTCTCTCTCTCTCTCTCTCTCTCCCTCTCTCTCTCAATTTATGTACTTAGGAAATTGACGTGCAGGGTAGTGTCTAAACCTCGATGGGTGACATTACCAACTAGGGAGCACAAATATTACGATAAACGCCTCTTTTCTGTTGAGGGATTTATTTAAAAATGTAAATGTACTCCATATAATGTGTCCTTCCATTTTTAGTTTGAAGGCAAATTGTCTGATACATGAGGAAATCTTGTAATGATTTATTAGAAAGAATTAGTTTATTTAATTTAGCACGTGAATCCTGAGTAAATACAACATAATACAGATACCGACTCGGGTAACGCAAAAGATAAAATTTACCCGACCCTGGATTTATCACAAAGGAAATTGTGTAACAATAAATAAATACTTATGTATATGAATAAATTACATGAAAAATTGATAAACAAATATTAATAAACAAAATTAAATGTAGTAAAACCTATAGTCGGGGGTTTTATAACTGCTGCTATTATAAAGATGGTAACTATGAAGAAAAAACTAGTAAAAATAATAGTTTCTAAAATAATCAGAAGGCCAGAGGTTTGGAGAAGGATTAGGTCAATTAAATCGTCCTCAGTACTTGAGTGATATTCTATTTTGTAAACGCCGTAATGATGAAAGAGAAAACTGATCTTAGAAGTTATTAGATTCATAAGGTAAAGAGATAGAACTAATATCGCGAGAATTTTGCACAATCCTAAGTATACTGCATGAGTATGAATGTGAAGTTGGCTGGCGATAGCTGGCTATGGCTGACCGGTGGAAATCAGAAACGATTAAGTAAATCGTTGAGTATGGTCAATCAAGACAATCCATTAGACCAACTTTGATGAAGACAAATATTTATAAGACTCAGGGAGAAAGGAAATGTAGACTTGATCCCACTTTGTGTAGTCCTACGCAAAATCAACGTGAACTATGAGCTGAGAAACAATGAACCTCGTCTCAACCACCTTCTCTTCATGGATGACTTAAAACTGTTCGCAAAAACAGAGCCTGAAATGGAGAGGCTGGTTGAGACTGTCCAAATGTGCAGCAAGGATATAGGGATGGAGTTCGGTATGTCGAGATGTGCGGTGCTTACTTTGAAGCAGGGGGAAAGAGTAAATTGTCGAGGCATAGAATTGCCAAACGGAAAGAGCATGAAAGACCCGGATGATAATGGATACAAATACCTTGGGATCCTGGGGCTGGACAATATCTTGCACAAAGAAATAAAAGATAAGGTTATCACTGCATATTTCAAGCGCCTCAAACATCTCTTGAAATTAAAACTCAGCTCAATGAACCGTGTGACTGCCATCGACATATGGGCGGTTGCTGTAGTCCGCTATAATTCACCTATCCTGCTGTAGTCCGCTGTAATTCACCCATTCTGAAAAAAAACAACTGAAAACTTTAAAAATACCCTACAAACTAGGTTTATTGCAGAAATCGACATTACCTGGAGCTGCACGCATATTACGTAAAGTAATGTCTATCTGAGGTCCTTGTTGTGACTTGACAGACAGTACAAACCTCCGGTAGGCACAATATCTTCATTCATAAAAATTAAGATATTGGATGCTGTGTGACGTCTCAGATGATAATAACAATAATAATAATAATAATAATAATAATAATAATAATAATAATAATAATAATAATAAACAATTCCTATCATAGTAGGTGCCTTAGGTATAATAAAAAAATATTCAGACAAATACATAACAAAAACACCAGGACTTACAAATATATATAACATACAGAAAATTGCACTACTGGGTACTGCACACA
Organism: Octopus bimaculoides; assembly: GCF_001194135.2. Classification (NCBI taxonomy): domain Eukaryota; kingdom Metazoa; phylum Mollusca; class Cephalopoda; order Octopoda; family Octopodidae; genus Octopus; species Octopus bimaculoides. Next base: position 155,864,239 of record NC_068983.1, read on the forward strand.
TTCTACGCAAAACACTTTCAATACAGTAAACATAAGAGCACCACATCAAACCACAGCACATACCCAAGGCGCACAGAGCTGCGCTCGGTAGTGAAGTGAAAGCACGTTATAAAAATAAAACTACTGAACAATAATAATAATTAAAAAATAATGATGATGATGATGATGATGATGATGATGATGAGCAGGAGGAGGAGGAGGAGAACGAGGAGGAGGATTTCAAGTTTTGGCACAAGTCCAGCAAGTTTGGGAGAGAGGCTACCTCGACCCCTCCTGTGCTCAACTGATACTGATTTTATCGACCACGAAATGATGAAAGGCAAAATCAACCTCGGCGGAATTTGAACTCAGAACGTAAATACGGACGAGATGCTGGTAAGCGTCTAATAATAATGATAATGATAATCACGGTTTACAAAGACCGAAGACGTAGTATAAGGAAACCCCAGGAGGAGTCACCGAAAATGAGAATTGCACAATCCCGTGGGATACAATGATGCGATGCGGTCACCTGACCAGACATCGGAAAGGTGATGGAATCAAACATTCAATGATGAGGGAAAGGATCAGAAGAGAATGTTATCGCAGGGTAAGCGTAATACTCAAGACAGAGCAGAATGCAAGAAACAGGATCGAAGAGATCAATACTTTAGCCATACCAGTCATGACTTACAGTTTCAATATCATTAACTGGTCAGTTACTGAAATATGTAATCTTGACAGAAAAATACGAAAATGGTTGACAATGCATAGAATGAACCATCCTAAAGCAGACATAGAACGATTTTATCTGCCAAGAAAAGAGGGTGACCGTGGATTTTTACAACTGGAATTAACAATGAAGATTGCCACATTTGGTCTAAACACCTACCCGAAAAACTCTGATGACTGGATGTTAAGACTTGTTTTAAAGCATGAAAACAAGAAAGCATCATAATCAGTAACAAAACAGTCAAAACAGGAATATCTAAGCGAATTCCAAATGCAGCAGATCCCAAAATTAGACGTACTGGAAACAAGCACAGAAAAAGCTAAGCGTATGAAAACCCGTGTTAAAACTCCTGCCCTAGATATTCGTACTGATAAATGCCAAGAAAAACATCTCAATAGTAAATACCCAAATGGCGCTAGTAATGTCGATGTTCACAAAGCCCTTAACCATCAATGGTTAATGGCTTCCGGCTTAAAATCAGAAACAGAAGGATTTGTCATAGCAGCCCAAGATCAGTGCCTACTTAAAGAACGGTAGTACCCCAAAATATGTATGTAACCAACAAAATGAAACCATTGATCATGTTGTCTCCATGTGCAGTCTTCTTGCGCCAACAGAGTGTCTCAACAGGCATGATAGAGCGGCACAATATATTCAGTGGGTAATTTGCAAAAACTTGGACATGCTCCGTGATAGAAACTGGTGAGAACACAAACCACCTCCAGTGCTGGAAAATGATCACATCTCACTCCCCTGGAACTTCACCGTTCAAACTAACAGAAAGACAGATACGAATAGGCCAGACATTATATTGAAATATTTCAGACAAAAATCATGCATCCTCATTAATATAACTGTCCCAATCGACATAAATGTATCTGAAGAGGCCTACCAAAAACTGAGCAAGTATAAAAATCTTGAAATAGAAATCCGAAAATGTTGGACCTCAAGACTTAAACAATACTTATTGTCATTGGTGCCCTAGGAATGATAGCAAAACGAACTGATTCCTACCTAGCTCAGATACCAGAAAACCCCAAAATAGCAGTAATTCAAAAGATAGTGCTCATGGGAACTGCCCATCTCCTAAGTAAAATACATTTTATGTAATCTCAAATCTTAAAACAAACTTATAATTTTCTTGTTTCCTGAAACATTCTCGAGAACAATACTATGTATGACACCCAAGGCATAATACCAGCTTGAACTTTCTACTTGTCTCTTGAGGCCTCTGGGGAAACTTGGAGTCAACTTGTACAAATACAAAGTAAAAGTCAATCATATAAGAATAATAATAATAATAATAATAATAATAATAATAATAATAATAATAATAATAATAATAATAATAATAATGATGATGATGATGATGATGATGATGATGATGATGATAATTATGACAATAATAATTCAAAGCCGAAGCAACAAGCAATCAATGGCTGAGAAGCTCAGCGTTGAAAGCAGAGACTGAAGGTTTCGTATCGGTGACACAAGATAAAGGCTTTTTTACCAAAAAACTATCAAGCTAACGTTCTTCAATATGGTTCTGACCCTAAATGTAGATTCTGCGATAAATTTTATGAAACAATAACTAACACCAAATGAATACAAAAATCGCCACAATAGGGTAGGACAGGATTTGCATTGGAAGATATGTAAACACTACAGAATCAACATTCCTACTTACTGGTATGAACATCATCCTTAGCCAGTTGTTCAATGCAAAAATGCCACTATCCTATGGGATTTTCCAGTCAACACTGACAGAACGATCCAGGCTAATGGACCTGACATAGTCATTAAAGACTGGGAAGAAAATACATGTAGACTAATAGATGTACGTGTTCTCACTGATAAATATATATCTGTAAAGGAATTTGACATATTCAGTAAATATAAAGACCTAGAAATTGAAATGCAATAAATGTTGCATCTGAAAGCGAGAACTGTTCCAGTTATTGTGGATGCTCTTGGTATGATAAGAAAGGGATGTCAGAAACATCTAGATAATATTCCAGGAGAACCATGTCTCAGAGAAATCTAAAAGATTGTGCTGACAAGTACTGCCCACATCCTTAGAAAAACCCTAATAATTTAAATGTAGGTGTTGTATTACATGAAGTTATTTCGCTACCACACCTGTCACTTGTTCTCCCCAAGCTTTCAGTCATACTGTAACATCTCTTATCCTTCACTCACCATAGGACGCTAGGTGTGTCTCGGTGAGTTGTTACAAACATGAAGATTAAAAGTAAATAATCATAATAATAATAATAATAATAATAGTAATAATAATAATAATAATAATAATAATAATAATAATAATAATAATAATAATAATAATAATAATAATAATAATAATAATGATAATAATAATACACACAGATAGAGAAATTAAGGTAAATAGACCAGATATAGTTGTCAAAGATCATGAAGAAAAAAAAATGCTTTCTAATTGATGTATCAATACCAGCAGATGACAACGTCTCTCTAAAAGAAATGGAAAAACTTTCAAAATACAAAGACTTGGAAATAGAGATAACTCGAATGTGGAATCTAAAAACAGAAACAATTCCTATCATAGTAGGTGCCTTAGGTATAATAAAAAAATATTCAGACAAATGCATAACAAAAACACCAGGACTTACAAATATATATATAACATACAGAAAATTGCACTACTGGGCACTGCACACATCCTACGCAAAACACTTTCAATACAGTAACCATAAGAGCACCACAGCAAACCACAGCACATACCCAAGGCTCACAGAGCTGCGCTCGGTAGTGAAGTGAAAGCACGTTATAAAAATAAAACTACTGAACAATAATAATAATAATGATAAACCAGAAGGTGTTACCAAGAATAATGAGAATAAGACTTTGTGAGGTTTTACAATCCAGTGTGTTTCAGTAATGGATACTCGGGGACCAGACATTGTTGTAGTTGATATGATGAAGGGCACCAAGATCACCGATATTGTCATACGTAGGAATGTCCAAGAGGATGATAAAGAATTGAAAAGACTGAGACGATCAGGCTACAAAGGTGGGCAATGAAGAGTAACTGTCAGCCTTGTAGTTGTAGGGGCACTGGGAGCTCTTGCAACTAGCTTTCAGAAATAAGTCGGTAAAATTGGAAATGACATGAGGCTAGAACATGCTCAGAAAACTGATTTATTGGGGACAGCGAGTACTTTGAGGTTGATTCTTGGATGTTACGTATTGTGAAAGAAGACTCTGTGAGACCCATAATTACAGAGTTAGCCGAAGCAAGTGAAATCGAAAGCTCTGAGAAGTGAAATGACAACAAAAACAATAACACAGATGCACACACAACAACACTAGCAACAACACTGCTACTACTACTACTACTGCTTTTGCCGCCGCTGCTACTACTGATGCTGCTGCTGCAGATGATGACGACGACGACGACGTCGATGACAATGATGATGATGATGATGACGATGATGATTTCTAACATTGGCAGGAGGTTGCACATTTTGATAGACAACGCATAATACAAGTATTAATCCTCTTACAAGTAACTATATGAAGATTCAAATGGACGCATGCTTTAGCAAAAATATATATAAATCGCTCATTTCAAATATCAAAACTTTTGATGCAAAAGGATTCAATCTGGTGAGAGAAATTCGTGGAGATGGATGACTAAATACTCTAATCTAATAAAAAATTGATCACGCCTGTCAAACATTCCCCAAACTCTAATTTTGTCTCGAAGTAAGAAAATATATCAACAACTCAAAAGTCTTGTAGCGAAGTAACAGAAATTTGCAAAAAGCGATCTTGTGATTGTAACGATTAGCTACTGCAGCAAAAGGCTAGTAGAGTAATGCAGTCTGAAGCAGAAGTTATATATTATCAGGGTAGGTTATATAAAAATAAAGACTCTATTGCTGCGTACTGCATCTTTGGCTCGTAGAGTAAATAACGATTTATTAAATATAAATCATCAATAATTGTGTTATTATAGGAGTGAGGAAAAGTACTATACGAAAATGAAAAACTCGTGTGGTTAACCACAAAACATGTATTCTGAAATCTAGGGCTATTCATATAAAAAACTAGTGAGGTTTCAAGAAATACATTAGATACATTATATACATATATATATATATATATATAGAGAGAGAGAGAGAGAGAGAGAGAGAGAGAGTTAGAAAGAAAAAAGATGTTTTATTAATTACCAAGAAAGATTAGGAAACATAAGAATTTATTGTTTTCAAAACTATGCATAAAAAATGAATGGTTTTGAGGAAGTAAAGTCGCCGAAAAAAATGGAGGGAAGATTTAATTCTTTCTAGAAGTGTGAAATGCCATACAAAATGACTTTAAATGTAGAGTATAAGATGTTTATAGATGAACTTTAATAAGGTAAATAGTGATTAATAAGTAGAATGCAGGTGTAATCCAAGCTTTAAAATATTGATAGCTAAGGGAATCCACATAACTAGAGATAACAAGTATGAAGATAAGTTTGTATTATACCGCTGAGACAGTCAGTCATGTGTTTGAGCTGTATGAGTGGGGAGCTGACAGAAGTACAAGACAAAGTTGTATGAGAAATAGAAGACAAAATAATGGAGATTAATGAAAAGAGAAGTATATATAAAATAAAGAACCCGAACAAGAATTAACTACGTAGGTGTTATAAGTAAATAATTTCTTTCTCCATTTAATTAGAAACATTTCTCTCTTATTCGCTTTAACTTTTCTTTCAAATTCTAATTAAACTACTGTCCGCTATTTGTTTGGATTTATTGTGTATACCTTTAACTTTTCTACCTATATGTAAAAAACGGGTTCAAGCTGTCTGCCTGAAGCTTTACTAGGACTTGCATCAATTGCAACCAACGTCTTATGCAGTTGGAAAGTTCGTATACGAAACACACGCACAGTTGAAATGAACTACTATTATTATTACATATGTGTGTTGTGCTGATATAGAAATATATTAGAAAAATGATATGCTTGTGTATGTAAATCAAAATGTTTTTCTGAGATTTGTTGAAATCATGTCACTCTAGATGCAGTGAAACTGTGATTGACCTGTTGGAAAACCTGTCGACAATGAAGGAACTGCACAAAAACTGCTATATAAATTCAGATAAATGCTGTAAAAATAGTGAGGCGTTTGCCACTAGAATTGAAACCACTGAATCGAGATATGGTTATTCTTAATGTAAAGACTGAAGTCGAAGCCAACTATTCTGTAACTTAAATACTGTTCGTAAAAAAATGAACTTTATGACGGCGCTGGTTCTACTACCACACAACTACGCCTTCAATACAATCATGAAAACAGAAAATAAATGTATATATGTGTGTGTGTGTGTGTGAGAAAGAGAGAAGGCGTGTGTGTGTGTGTGTGTACATGAGTGCGTGTGTGTATGTGTGTTTCAAAAAAGACAAGAAACACTCAAAAGATACATACATAAATTCATATTCTCGCATATAAGAGTGAAAGCTATATACATATACGCAGCCATACAAACGCACATTGCATAAGCGTATGTATAAGTGTGTGTGTGTTTATGTGTGCCTGTGTGTGTGTGTAAGTATATATGCACGCATGCATATTTGTATGCATGTATGTATGTATATTCCATTTGAATTTTCCAACAATATAACTCCGATTTTTTAAGTAAGTTTAATTATCTCTTGGAATCAAACAAAATATGATAAAAAATATATTTAATTAAAAAAAAAGTACTAAGTAAATCAAAACAAAATGGAACTGAAATTGTAGGAAGCAAAAATTCTACAGAGAGTAAACGAAATTCCCCATGTGTTACAATACATATTAATTTAAAATTCATTTATTTCAAGAACCATCCACCATCTGATAAGAATTTGTGTCTTCTTGTAGTCATGTTCTATTGTGCTCTTACATATTATTATTATTATTATTATCATTATTATTATTATTATTATTATTATTATTGTTATTGTTGTTGTTGTTAATGATGATGCTGTTGTTGTTGTTGTTGTTGCTTTTGTTGTTATACCTTTTATATTTTTGATAAATTTTCTCACTTACACCGACATGTTCTGGTGAATGCGTAAAATAGCAGTTTAGTAACCATGTTAGAACTTAATCAGAGATAAAATTGATTGAGTGATACATAAATACACTAAGATCGATATGTTGGTTTAAATTTTTCTCATCTCATCTCATCTTACTTGTCGACATGTATTGCTTTTATTGTAATTACTATGACAGCCGACTTAAGTTTTGATATATTAGTCATGTAATGAACTACTACGTGAAACTAAAAATAAAACTAAAGCACTCTCTAAAATTTAACAATATATATGCGCTTTCACACACACACACACACACACACACACACACACACACACACACACACACACACACACACACACACACACACACACACTCACACACTCGCGCACGCAAATACAAATACACGCATACACACTCACATAAGATAGAATGAGTAAGAATTTGCGAACATACATATAAACGAAATATCTATCCGAGAAATATTTTAAGGAATAAATATTCAGTATTAAATAAAAATATTTCTAGTCCATTATAGAAATACTAATTTAATGCACGGAATTCCGTGTATAACGTTAGATATGCACAATACTCGTTGTCTTTCAGTATTAACGTATCTAGTATGATCATCCATATGAGAAGCATAAATAAGACACAATACCATAAAAGTAGTATAATTTCTGATTTTGTTACATGTCACTACATAGTAGGAAGTTTTTGCGTTTTTGCGTTTTACTTATGTCACTTGTGTGTTTATACATCTTGTAGCGTTTGATCTAATTCTGTGACGTTATATCGTCATACCTAGTGGAATTGGGAAATAATAATAATAATAATAATAATGATAATATATATATATATATATATATATATATATATATTATAGATGTATATATAGATGTATATAGATGTATATATACACAAACACATACATATATACATACACACATATATATATATAGGCAAAATTAACATATAAATA
>NC_068983.1:155872838-155878591 GCF_001194135.2 Octopus bimaculoides
TCCGTGTTACTTCAAGATTTTCAGGCGCCTAACGGAGCCTGTCTCCTCTGACCGGTGGAATATTCTACCGGCTCAGGAGACATGGGCCTGCGAATCTTGAAGCAGCATGGAATCTGGATCAAACTTTTAGGAATAATACATGTAACTCTTAATAAATGTGTTCAGTGCCCTTTCCTTTCGTTTGCCTACTCGTCGCTAAGTCAGAAGGAAAGACAACGTCCATGACACTTTTCAGGTCCTCAAGACTAGCAGGAGGAGGATATTCTGAAACAACACGAGCCTGGATCGAACACGTTCATAGAAAGGGCTCATCTAATTTGCCCAGTATGCTAGGTAGTGGTATTTGACTGCACGACAGATAAGTTTACTACCTGATACACACAATAGTGAGATTAGAATTCAGGATACATAAAACGGAATGAAATACTGCAGTGCGTCATGTTTGAGGGTTTACTAATATCAATATTTCCCCGTCTTTGACCACATCTTTATTTATCGTAGAAGAAAAGCAAATCTGGCTTTGGTGGTATTGAAACCTAGAATGCAAGAGCCTGGAATAAACATCAAAGGCGTATTCCTCCCGATGCTCTAACGCTTTGCCAAAATTACACAACCTGATCTGTAGGATTAAGGTCTTTTTTACGGGTCTACATATGGAAAAGCTACCGTCCATTATTAAATCTCGAAATTAGTATTAACGTATATGTATTTATTTATTCTTTGCCTTTCTCTCTCTCTTACAAACGCTTTCTCCTTCTCTCTCTCTCTCTCTCTCTCTCTCTCTCTCTCACACACACACACACACACACACACACATACACACACACACACATATATATATATATATGTTTCCATAGGAAAAGTTGATAGTAACTAGGAGGTTTCGGACTGATCTTGTCATCAACTTGAATAAATCTTCCATTTAATACTACATTGTTTTCAAAAATAACTTCCCATAAAATCAAACACAACACACATACACGACTATGCGTGCATACACACACAACACATACATTAACGTACACGTTCATACAATAATATTAATGATAAATATTCAAATATCATGAAGATCCAAACAGGAATGAATTTAAACTAAATCATTTGAAATTTGAAACTTTTGGTTGATGATATGTCAACATTTTTAGATATAATACATTTTCTTTTTCGTGAAGGTGCTTGGCTTAATGGTTGGGAGATTCAGTGGCGCATTGTGTCTTTGAGCAAGACACTTTATTTCATGTTGCTCCAGACCTCAAAAATGATTTGTATCTCTATTTCAAAGCGTCGGCCTTATCACATTCTGTGTCACACTGAATGTGTCTGTGGAGTGTTCAGTCACTTGCACGTTAATTTCCTGAGCAAGCTGTTCCGTTGATCAGATCAACTCGAACCCCCATCGTCGTAACCGATATAGTGTCAGATTCGCTTTGTTGCATTCAGATGTTATATTTTGTAAATATAATATGCTTCTTGTATGATATGTATCTACTATTATCACTCACAAGTGTATATGACTTTGTAACACGAATCCTGCATTTTCCAGTTGTTTTGTGCCTACGGAATCGCGACTAGATATTGACAAACTTCCAGATCTCTCCAGCTTGAGAGTGGACCATCGAGGATGTAAAAGAGGAAGAAATATAGAACTATTATTACATTGCAATGACCGGAAACCTTTATCTGTCACTTGTTTGACTACTAATATTAGTGGAGTTAGACAATTAATTGGTAAGGATGTTATATACATTTGTTTATCTATATTACGAAACAGATAATGAAACGGACGCTTCAAAAAGTAATACGTGACTGGGATGTACATTGTAATTCTACAGAAGTGATTAAAAATAAGGACGTAAAACATGCGAAGAACAATTAATTGTAATCGCAATCAAGAAGTTATAAAATAGAATTAAAACAATTATTATATGTAAATTAAAATGCAGAGAAAACAGTTTTAAAAAGAGAAAATTCATCATCACTGACACTCAAAAGTTTTTACAATTCTTGCGGTTTCAGTTTTAATTTTCATAAAACGATGTCAGCCTACCTATTTACGTACATACATACATTCCAATAGAATACATTATATATATATATAAACACACATATATGCACGCGCGCACGCACACACACACACACACACACACATACATATATATATATATATATATATATATAGGTATGTCAAATTTTCCGGGGTTTTTTGTCTTTTAACTTAATCCGGAAAATATTGTTTATGTAACGCACGTACTCCATAATTTTCTACCTACACACACGCGCGCGCACACACATACATACATACACACGCATTCTCACACACATAAATCTGCAGAGATAGATAGATAGATAGATAGATAGATAGATAGATAGATAAATAAATAAATAAATACATAAATAAATAGGTAGCTATTTTTCTGTCATACGAATTTAGAAATTTCGAGCGACATGAAATAGTTCGTATTAAGTGTTCAACTTGAATTTGATAAATCGTGTAAATGTTGGATTAAAACAGTTTGGATAGAAATAGACGAAGGCTGTTTGTGAGAGAATGTCTGCCATATGTACTGAATGAATGTATACATCCATCCATCCATCCGTCCATCCAACCGTCCGTCCGACCATCTGTCCGTTCATACATACATACACACATGCATATATACATACATACATGCATACATACATACATACATACATACATACATACATACATACATACATATATACATACATACATGATGGCTGCCCCCTCGTTATCGAGTATGGCCATTGCACGAAGCTTAACATGTTGTTATCGTGCAGTGCCTGTGCAAGAAGATTTTTTTTTTTAAGTGAGGAAAGGCTGTGCACTGAGTCAATCCCACTTACTAAGCAACAGTAGCCATAACCCGAAAAGAAGAACAATTCAACATCATCGGTAACCACTGAGCCGCAGGTTTTATGTCGGAGTTATCGCAGTTGCCTGAGTTGCCTTCTCTTAGAAGGATGCCCTAACAAGGGCTAGGGGTCCTTCACTCCCAATAGTTTAACCGCGCGATCGGGTATTCAGTCCGATTATTTCTGTTCCCGCGCAAAAAATAGCATTAAGCTGGATAAAAAAATAAAATAAAAATAAAAACAGCCTTAAGCTGGGGAAAAAAAATGAAAAAAAAATTATATATAGCGCCACTGTTTGTTAACCGGCATTGGTGTGTTTGCATCCTCATAATGTAGTGGTTTCGAAAAAGAGACTGATGAAATAAGAACCAGAATTAAAGAAGAAGTGCAGTGGTCAACTCATTCAACAAAAATTAATGGTGCCCCTGTATAATGACAAACAAAGATAAAATTACATAACGCTTTATAACTTCAACAAAAGGGATTGAAACCTCTATACCAAACACTAAGTTATACTTTACTAACGTCAATGTCCACAAAGCCACAGAAGCAATTCTTATTCCAAGCCACAAAAATGAGATACTTAAATCTATTTTTATTATTGCTTGGGCACAATTATAGATTTAATTATCTCATCTTTGACAGCAATTCATGGGGAGACTCGGTGGACAATGGTGAGTGTAGATGAACTGGGTGAAGGGCACATGCTGAACTGTCCTATCTGGGGTTCAAGCCTGGTCACGATACGGGGAGAACGTAAGAGTCTTTTTATTTCTTTTATACAAAAATATATTTCTAGATAGAGACTGAAACCTCTACCTCCATACAATCGTTACTGTTGTGTGTGTGTGTGTGTGTGTGTGTGTGTGTGTGTTTTCTCAAATATGATTCTGTGAAAAGATATCATGCTGTTTTTGTAATTAAACCTAACATTTTTCTCAACAGTCACATACTAATAGTCGATGTAAACAACTATAAACATCCAAACAAATTGTGTCTGTAAACTAACTATATTATTACTATTAAGTTTCTAATTTTCTCCACTTATTTGTTGTAGAATAGTGACTGTAACGTTTCAAAAACAAGTCATCATTAATCCTTTAATCAAAGATAGAATAACTTAGTGGACATTGATTGATAACTAATTAATCCATTCCATGACACTACTTAATGTTTATGCGTACGGTTTTCAGATTTCACCTGTCTTCTTCCTGTTGCATATATTTCTCTCCAATAAAGTATACTCGATATGTACATATGTGTATGCATATATATATGTCTATATATATATATATATATATATATATATATATAATATTATATTATATTATGTTATGTTATATCAAATTATATTATATTTTATATTGTGAAGGTAATGAACAAAAAATAAGGGCAAAATGGCTGCACAGGAAGGAGAATTTCTAGAAAATGCATTTAGTTTAGCGCTTGAAATGTGGGGGAAAGTGTTTCAATGTTTTGGATGCTAGTACTCCACCTGAATAAATATATAGAAGTGGAAATGTGGGAATGTGAAAGAGGAGCAGTGATTGAGGTGGTAGAATGAGAGAGAAAACAATAGTCGAGAAGTTGGTGGGTAGATAGGAATAGGGTTTTTAGGAGGAATTAGGAAGTGAAATTTGCGCGCAATTGTGCGTAAATATACGAGTTAATACGTATTTTGCTGTGAGTATCAGAGGGAGTTTTGTTGAGTGTGGTGTTTTAGTGTGTCTGTGTACCGAAGTGTGCATTTTCGGAAGTATAATGGCGTAGATTATGGGGTATGGGGTGTTAGCGTGTATGTATAACCGCTTAAATGTTTGTGAAGAAATGATGTGAGAGGTGAAAGAGAACGCGAGAATAATGTGGAGTTGATAGAAATCTATGTAGGGATACGGACAGGCGATATTTTAATGCGGAAGAAAGTTTGAACAATAGTGGTCAAGAAAATTAACTGTGAAGGGAAAATTTCCGAGACATTCGGAGGGGCAAGAGGAAAGCGAGTGAACATAAAGCGTATAAAGGAAACGGAGAAGAGGAGGAGAAAAACGAAAGAAAGTTGAGGTGGAAAGAAAAAAGTAAAATAAGCCAAAAATGAATAAGCCTGTTCTGGTCTGAAAGGAAATGAAAGAAAATCGATAGAAAAATTCGGGAAAATTTGGAGAAAAATTCTTACAATAAAATCGCTAATAAAAATATATAAATGTATAAATAAATATATGAATAAATAAAAATTCAATATAAGTGAAAGTTCCAAGGAAGTACACAACTGATGCAAATTTCTAGGAGACAGAAATGTCTTTGGTAAGGGGCTGATAAATAAAAATTAGACTGCAGCTAAGTGAGTGTTGTAATTTTTAAAAATATATAATGACAGGGAGGGAAAAGAGAGTGTCTTTAGAATGCAGAGATGACGAAACAGCACTCTGCGTATCTATATACATACATTTTTTATGTTCTATATTTTTAAGCATCTCTCTGCTCATGTATTTGTTTATAATCGTGAGTGGGATCTAGTTCAAAACGGGGGCACCAGTATTTTCTTAACGAAACACTAACGAAACACTTTGAAACTTGGGACACTGGTAGAATGTTTCATATAAAACATCTTTTACTCTTAGTCTTCTTAACAAAAAAACCTACATCGCAAGTTATTCCATGTTAAAGTTGTCGTATTTCTGTAATTTCAACCAATCACTGACGTCTATTCAGCTGAATAGAGTTACTGCTGGCCGGTCATAAAAATGTTATTCTCTGTGACATATTTCATCCGGTTTAATCGTAATTTATAAGCATATATTGTTTATATAATAAATTACGCTGTGCGTATCTATGTGTGTAACAATTTTAGAGTTCGGATTCTGGAGTTAGGGTTAGTTTTA
>NC_068983.1:155879002-155879695 GCF_001194135.2 Octopus bimaculoides
CACACACATAACTCGATTCTATCGGTCACGAATGACCATGGGTGCACCTAAGAGGCTCCCCTCCGGGGTACAAGTCTGGGCGGAAAGTCACCTCACCGGGGAACGCACAGCCTGGGGTTGTTTTTATGGAAGACCAGCAGTTGCCCATGCATACCAGCATCCCTTTCCACGCCACCGATGTTATCCAAGGGAAAAGCAAAGGCTGATACAGCTTGGCACCACTGACGTCACAGCTCATTTCTACAGCTGAATGAACTGGAGCAACGTGAAATAAAGTGTCTTGCTCAAGAGCACCACACGCAGCCCGGTCCGAGAATCGAACTCATAATCACACGATCGTAAGCTCCACGCTCTAACCACTGAGCCATGCGCCTTCACATATATATACATACACACACGCACAACACACATACACATACATAATACGGAAGGGTTACAGGTTCAAATAGGTGTCATAAGCATCGTATTGCATAGATGGAACATGAGACCTATCATCCCGGTAGTCTAGCTGGAAAATTACTAACGGCTATCTATGTACATTTGTCTACTTATCTCTCTCATTCTCTCTTTCTCATTTTCTCTCTCCCTCTCTCTCTTTCTCTGTTTCTTTCTCTGTGTATGTGTCTGCCTGTATACATACATACATATATATATATATATATATATATATATATATATATATATATATATATA
>NC_068983.1:155879811-155880985 GCF_001194135.2 Octopus bimaculoides
ATATATATATATATATATATATATATATATATATATATATACAAATTAAAAGGGTAAAGGATTATCAATTTATTAATTTATTAATAAATCAACAATTAATAATTTTTACCAACCCCTTCGGTATGTAAGCACCATTAACGGTGGAGAAATTATTTAAAAGTTCATATATATTTATAAACATAATTTAGGGATCAGCAAATATTTGCTTCACCACATATATATATATATATATATATATTTGTGTGACTATATATATGTATATATATGTATGTGTGTTTGTGTGTATGTGTGTGTATGTATGTATACATATGTATTTATGTATATATGCATGTATGCATTCTCAGGATTTGGCTATGCGGATGTTGCTGAGATTGGAAAATAGCCACAAGAAGTGCTAACCTATATTCCAGTTGTCATGTAGGTCATTTGTTGAATATGATGTCTAGTTTTCTTTTCCAAACCACTGCTGAAACCGTGGAACAGAACTGTATTGTTCAGAAGAATAACAGAATAACAATAGAATACAAATATAAAGAACATATTTATTCCTCGAATTACGAATGTCTGTTACTGATAATGGATGTTTTCATACAGTATTATAAGTGACACTTGCTTTGACTTGATTGTAATAGGAATGTAAAAACCAACGCCCTTTCTTTCACGAGTCTGTGTACATATGTATGTGTGTGTGTGTGTGTGTGTGTGTGTGCGTGTGTGTGTGTGTGTGTGTGAGAGTGTGTGTACGTGTGTATGTGTATGTATGTGTGTATGTACGAATGAAGATATCCATACTTGGATGGATACTAGATGGATCGATAATCGGTTGATAGATAGATGGCTGGATAAGTGTATATATATATAGTAAAGTTCTACACAGCACCAATTTTGCAATGAATTTGGCTCTATTCTCAGTTTTGAATTTTAATATGTAGTAAATATTTGGGTGTTATTCTTAAACATATTTTTAAATAATAACATGAATTCAGCGTTGCTGTGTGGCAAGTAGCTTGCTTACTAACCATATGGTGCCGGGTTCAGTTCCACTGCTTGGCACCTTCGACAAGAGTATTCAACTATAGCCTCGAGCCGACCAAAGCCTTGTGAGAGGATTTGGTAGACGGAAGCTGAAAGAGACCCGTCGTATATATATATATATATATATATATATATATAT
>NC_068983.1:155880995-155886601 GCF_001194135.2 Octopus bimaculoides
TGTGTGTGTGTGTGCGTGTGTGTAGAAGGTTGAAAAGGAACATACGAGTTGATATGTTTAAGGAAAAAAGCCAAGGTAGAAAATGCTAAAATAATTTTATCATAAAAACATTTTTGTATAGGTTTCAGTCATTGAGACTTTTTCAAATGTAAGTAAGGAAAACAATTAAATGTTGGAAAAATTAAATGAAAAGTTTTTTAAAAGAATATTTGCATAGTATTCAAATAAAAGGGGCATTTTCCTTGTTTCTGCCTGTCTCTGTCTCCCTTGTTTAATCTTGTGGGTTCGAGGTCTTTGTGAATTCTTGGCAGAGAAGAAGAAGAAGAAGAGGACGAAGAAGAAGAAGAAGAAGAAGAAGAAGAAGAAGAAGAAGAAGAAGAAGAAGAAGAAGAAGAATAAGAAGAAGAAGAAGAAGAAGAAGAAGAAGAAGAAGAAGAAGAAGAAGAAGAAGAAGAAGAAGAAGAAGAAGAAGAAGAAGAAGAAGAAGAAGAATGCGGGAGTGGTATGATAGTAGTCGGATATTAAATGGTCAAGTGCCCTGAAAGTGACTTGTGGATGGTAGTAGTAATTGAATTCTTGAGACATCTCTTTTGAATGTATTGTTTATAATATTTGCGTAGGTGTTTTTCCAAACAGCAGATGTAGTAAAGCGAGGAAGGCTGTGGCGGAGAGGAAGAAGACGAAGAAGAAGAAATAGAAGGAGTATAATAAAAGAATGTGGGAGTGGTGTGGTAGTAGTACGATGTTCAATGGCCAAGTGACCTAAAAGTGGCTCGTTGTGGATTATAGTAGTGTCTGGGACTGTTTTTAATGAATTCTTAGGTATCTTTTGAATGTATCATTTTTAATATTTGCGTGTGTATTATTCTAAGGTCGTGGTGGATATGTCAGTCGTTGTAGATGCGTTCAAAAGGGGTCTGTATTTTGTGGACTCTTTACTAATTCATTGGCTACAGGTTGTATTGTCCCTGAATTGATAGAGGGGAATATTCTGAAGCTTGGATTTTTGTTATTGGCGCAAATGTCGATGTGTTGGCTAAATGCTATTTTACTGTTTTTCGGAATTTTTATCTAGAATCTGTGCAGAGCGATCTTTTGATGTAGACTTTTTGGTTTTGCTTATCTATTCCTCTTGACACCCAGAGCAGGTTAGTGCATATATCAGGTTCTCCGAAGCACACGTGAAACTGCTTTTCACTGTAAAACGTTGTCCCTGTTTGAAGGAGAACTCTGATCCCTCAATTAAATTGACGCATATCCCACAGTTGGGTCTTGCGATCTGTTTTACTGACGGCTTCAGTGTTGTTGTTCAGCGCATTCGGGCTTTTGTTAGGAGGCTTTTCATAGATTTGGGCTGTTTCTTGGTTTTTATGATGGTTTGTGTTTGGAGGATTAAGTTTATTCTGTTGTCCTTTTTTAGTAGGGGAATGTTTTGAAGGATGGTGTCGATTGCTACATTGTTAGGAGGGTCGTGTGTGGAGATGTATGGTAGGGCTTTTGGTTGTAAATCCTTCTTAAATTTGGGATGTCTGAGTTCGTGGATGCTGAGTTATAGGGCACGTTGAAAGCATATGTCAGTTAGTGAAGGTGGGTAGTTACTGGTGATGAGTATATCCTTTAGTTCATGTAGTCGTGTGTCTCTGGTGCTTGCATTAGAAGCTATAGTGCAGATCCATTTTGCTAGGCTGAAGGGAATATTCATTCTGGTGCGTCTGGGGTGGCATGAGTTGAACGGTAGATATTGCTCGGAGTCCGTGAGCTTATAGTATATATATATCTGTTTCTCTTACGTCGTTAGATTTCTTACTGAGGGTGTCGAGGAAGGGAAGTTGTTGATGGCTATATTCCATTGTGAATTGAATGTTTATGTCAAGTTCATTTATAAGTGCTTGAAGTTCTTTAAATCTCTCCATACTTTCATGCCAAACAATGAAACAGTCATCCAAGTATCTCTTCCAGTTATTTTCAATGTAGAGGGAGAATGGGTTGCCGTATTTTTCTAGCACCTTACGATAAAGACTAAAGTTAGCAAAGGAGAGGGCCATTCTCGTATCCATCGCAGTCCCCGAAGATGAAGTAGTTATTCTCCAGGATAAATTTTAGCCCTTCTATCATGAATTATTTTTTGATGCGATATGGGGGTTCGTTGGCGTAATTCTCTATGCAGAATTGAACTGCCTCTATTCCTTAGTTGTGGGGGATATTGGAATATAGGTTAACTACATCGAAGGATACTAGTTGGGTGTTTTGGCTTATTGCTTCAGGAAGATGATTGAGGATATTCAGGTCGTCCCTTATGTAGCTTTTGACATGCTTGAAGAATGGTTTTAAGAGGGTATCTAAACGGTTACTGAGGCAGTGGGGTTTGCATGCGGAACCTGCTGTTATAGGTCTCAATTTGAGATAATCTCTGTGGCTTTCCCGCATGTGTTACTTGTATATATACATATATATAAATATATATATATAAATATATATATATATATATATATATATATATATTTATTTATTTATTTATATATATATAGTGGAGGGGCAAGAGCCCAGTGGTTAGGGCAGTGGACTTGCGGTCATAGGATCGTGGTTTCAATTCTCAGACCGGGCATTGTAAGTGTTTATTGAGCGAGAACACCTAAAGCTCCACGAGGTTCCGGTACTGAGTGGTGGTGAACCTTGCTGTACTCTTTCACCACAACTTTCTTTCACTCGTTCTTCCTGTTTCTGTTGTACCTGTATTTCAAGAGGATAGCCTTGTCACACTGTTTGTCACGCTGAATCTCTCTGAGAACTATATTAAGGGTACACGTGTCTGTGGCGTGGTCAGCCACATGCACGTTAATTTCATGAGTAGGCTGCTCCGTTGATCGGATCAACTGGAACCCTTGTCGATGCAACTGATGGAGTATCACCATACATACACACAAACACACACACACACACACATATATACATATATATATATATATATATAGCATCATATCTTCTTGAAAAGAGAATAAAGTATTGCGTAAAATGGTTGTAATGATTACAACTAGAAACACGTTGGCCATATCCATGCTTGTTTAGGAGCAATCTGGGGGTTAAACAACTGCAGCAATAACTTCATACACTGTTGTTTTATTCATTATTCATATAACCAGACGTATTAATTAGAGGATCTGGACTAACTGCTGCAAGCTAATACACAGAAAAACCAAATGTTCGGTTAGACATTGATTTAACTGTTTTCAATTCTGAAATATTTCATCACATCGAACCAATTCCCCGCCTGATGAAATACATTGTCCACTGAAAGATTAAAGTAGTTTGGCATCTGAAACACGACAGTAATAGCAACGCTTTACGCATATAAGTCATTTGCATACTGGTCCGAAGTATTTTCCGAATCGGAAATATATTCGTAATGATTGGAAGAATGAAAATAGCCGATTCATTTTACCTTCCCGTATTTCTTTACACATAGCTTTTTTTTTATATTCTCATTATTAAATAAGTTAGCACGAACTTACGTATGTACCTAATCTAGAAATACTAAGCCCTACTCGAGTAAACTTCTTATCAAATGCTTTCCATCCACGACCATCCAGGATTTTTAAAGGTATCTAAAAGTACCATAATGTTATGTATAATCGTTATGATAATGATCATTACATTAGATATTTAAAACAGTAAATATTCCATCCGATATATGAGATAGTAACCGTCCATCCTATCTTTATTATAAGGCCATACCAATTACTTTCCCCTTCAGAAAGTATATCTAGAATATCAACATCCGGTGTGGATTTCCATTTGTCTGGAAGTCATTTATAGAGAAATAGACTAATATTTCTAGTAGGTATTTCTAGCGAGTTTTGCCTTGCAGTTTTGTTGTTGCTTTTAGCTGCAGGTCACCTATTATTAAGCGTCATTGAGCACACTTATAATCAAAGGTACTCCAGCCATGATCAGCTCTCTTTTTCTCAGGCTATTTCCACAAAGTAGAGTAGCCATACAGAGAATCCATTATTTGTGCCGTAGACAATATCCTCGCTTCATGTATTTATACAGTTGCCGGTAAAGACAATCGAGTTTTGACCTTTTGCTTTTATTTATTTATCTATCTAAAACATTTGTTTTTATTTAGTTATTTATCTCGAATTCATTCAGAGATCAACTTGGCCTTTCAATACAGTACATATTCGATATCTATTTTATCCGTTCACTCTCTGAAAATGGACAAGGTGACAATTAATTTGTATATATTTTTGCTATTTGTCCCCAAGTCCGCTCCGTTTGAATAAGCCGATTAACTTATCTTAGAACGGCAACGATGGTTCGACGAAGATCTAGATGTTGTTGCTAACATGCAAAACGACTACATCGAGGCTCCCCACTTTAAGAGTTTTAAATATTAGTGACTATATCAAAGAAGTGATCTAAGCAATCGGAATAATATGGAATGTGGAGGAATCGTGACCGTGACAGTGTAAAAATTATAAAAATGGTAGCAAGTATAACATGCGGTTTAGTCGTATTCTAATCACTCACTGAGTTATGGAAGTCCTTCCTAATAATGTGTGCTAGTACGCGTGTGAAAGTATGCCTCTGTGTGTGTGTGTGTGTGTGTGTGTGTGTGTGTGCATCTATTGGCTTTGAAACTATTTTGAATGGTGAATTTGTTAACTTTGGCTTGTATTAGATAAGGATAAACTATTTATTACTGCTACAAAATGTTCTACAGCCACCTTCACATTCTCACATTCTATGATTATCATTGGGATCGATCAGGTACCGGACAAAGTTGCGGGATTATTTTTCCGGTTTTTCATTTAATTCTTAAGAGAGGTAGGGCTCATTTTTAGTATTCTTGTTTGTGAGAGCAATCGAGTTTATTTCAGATATTCTCATTTTAAAAAAGTATCTCTGGCTAATCGTCGAGAGGACGTTGGTGTTGTCTTGGCGGAGGTCTGCGCTCTCTGAGTGCAATTGTTAATACTGTTCCTGTTAAATCATCAGCTATGTTACATCACAAAAAATGTAAAGATTATCATAATTTTCATTGCAACATGGCTCGTTCCTTTTCAGTTATTAACTTCCTCGTGTCATTGACATGATGTAGTAAATGGCATTTAGACTAATTTTTCACATTGTTATCATATATCCTTTGAATGACGTAGCTCTAACATACGAATCTACAACAACGGCATCTACTACTACTACTACTACTACTACTACTACTACTACTACTACTACTACTACTACTACTACTACTACTATTATGATCTTACTGATAATTAACGTTATCATATTATCTAACTAGATAACCATTAACAAGCTGACATTCGTTGGGTGTTGCGTAGATTCCGAAGTAAATAGTTTGTGCACTATCGCTAAAATGGTCATCATAATTTAATACAACAACAACAAAAAAAGCGGTCGCATTGTTTGTGATAAATAATTTCGCATCCTAGCCTGCGTTTATGAGTTTGACCCAGAAGAGCTATAACTTGATATCTTTGACAAGTAGATACAGATTGACCAATGTTATTTTGAAAGTGAAGAGAAACTGAGCATAGGTCCACTCCCGATATATATATATATATATATATATATATATATATATA
>NC_068983.1:155886721-155887940 GCF_001194135.2 Octopus bimaculoides
GTGTGTGTGTGTGTATGTGTGTGTGTGTGTGTGTGTGTGTGTGTATGTATGTATATATATATATATGCGTGCGTGTGTATGTGTGTGTGTGTGTGTACACTCACATATATGCATGTGTATATATCTATGTATCTGTATATATATATATATAGCTCCAATACGAACATTTCAGAGTGTTTGGCTGTCAATCTGAGGACAGTGCAGAGATTCGAAAAGAGTTGGATGAGTTTAATCGTGAGTACGAAGGTGCGGCAGCTCATAAAACTCACTCTGATCGTTCTGATAAGGAAAGGACTCCTGAATTTGTTGGTGAGATCCAGGCCATGGTTGACAACGATTCCTCTAAATCAACCAAGTCCATGGCCAGAAACATGGTAGTGTCTGTGTTTCCTATCATGTAAGTAGTGCATGAAGACATTCGGTATTCCTCATACAAGATGAGAAAAGGCCAATTTTTATCCCAAGCCATCAAGGACAAAAGGAAAGACCGCGCTACGAAGCTTTTTGAACAAACTAAAGTATCCTCGCAAACCGAACACGCTTTGGTTTTTTTTCAAACAAGAAAAACTTCCGCCAGGATCAGATGGTGAACACAAAGAACAACTGTTGGCTTGCCGTGTCCCCAAAACATGTACCGAGAGTGACAATAATCAAACATCCAGTCAACATCATGATGTCTAGAGTGATCAGTAGTGATGGCGACGTTATGCCTCCATTCATCTTCCCACACAGCCTCCGACTCAGTACGGAGGCCTACAGCAATTACCTGTGGGAGATAGTACTGCCCCGGGTTAAAAGGGTGGCTTCTGGAAGACCCTATGTCTGACAAGAAAACTCTGTACCATGTCGTACAAGCAGAAAAACCCAGTCACAGTTGTCAGACAATTTCTGCGACCACATCACCGCTAACATCTGGCCACCGAGCTCCTCGGACCTCAACCCCCTTGATTATTATGTGTGGGGCGCAGTTGAGCAAGAGACCACTAAAACTCCTTGTAACACCAAAGATGAACTAAAGGTACGGATCACGACAGTATTCATTAACTCACGCAATGAGACCGTCCAGAAATGTTGCAGGAGATTCCAAAATAGTCTGAAGGCCCTGGTTGAAGCCAATGGCGAATTTATTTAATAAGCTTACCCTTCACTATTTGAAGATATTTTTATGTTATTTTGGTAAATATATCTGTGAAAATGAGATATCAGTGTTATTTTCATT
>NC_068983.1:155888495-155891378 GCF_001194135.2 Octopus bimaculoides
ATATATATATATATATATATATATATATACATTATAACCAGTCGAAGCTGCAAAGATAATCTGGATCTCGACTGAAGAGAGAAAACTCCGAATGACATATCCGTGTTTTCTTTGCACCGTCTATCTGTATGTTTTGTCACTTCCTTGTATCACCTAGCTGTCTGGATATTTTGCGTTCTTGCCCCATTCTGTACTATATATATAGATATCTTTTATTCTCTTATGCGTTTCAGCCATGCGGTCATGCTGATACACCACCGTAGTTTTGCACCGTTACTTATGATTATCCATTGGCTGATTTCCTCCAGCTGGTATGTAAGGTTCACATTATCACTCCTGTTAGCTCATTTGGTGTATGAGAGTTGGATTCTGCTGCTCCTTTCGGACCTCATGCGGAGAGGATGTCGAGTTCGTTTTTGAAGACGTCTACGTTCACATTATATAGATTTCTTAATTTTAGTGGTAAGGCCTTGAATAGTTGTGGGTCTTTGAAACCTAGGCTGTTGTAATACGTGGTCCTGAATTTAGATGGAGTGGATGGTACATTTAGGACAATACAAAAGCATGAATTTCTAACATTTTTACAACACTCAATGTTGAAATTAGTTACTAGACCTTCTTGAGTTTTCCATATGTATATCATTATATATATCTATTGCGTCTTCGCTCCAGGGAGTAAAGTTGAAGATTTTCCAGCCACTCCCTGTAGCTCATATGCTGCACTGATTCAAATTTTTTTTAGTGTAGTGACGTTGGACCACTTCTATCTCTATGTGGTGACCCTAGCTGAGAGAACTAGTCCAGGGTCAACAAAACTTCTTGGTCTGTTGTCTTGAAGGACATCAGTATCAATCCTGTCAATTGTCTGCACTTTGCTTCCATCTTGGTAATGTGCATATGAAATTATGCACACACACACGCACGCACACGAACACATATACAAATTTCTTCATTAATTGTTGAAACGTTAGGAATTTTATAAGAAAATTTCTCTAAACTACTCAGTTTTGTTGGAAAGAAAATTTGTAATTAATGATGAAAAATAATAATATTTGAGTGCATAATGCAATCATTTGGAAAAGGTCAGAAATATTTCTGAAATAAAGACCGGTAAATTTTCTATTTTGACTAATGTAGCATAAATGTGATTTTTACATCAATCTGAAGAACAAAAGTTAATTTATAAAATATAATTAAATTCCGCATTCTTTGAAGGTAGCAATACATGTGTTCACTTGCGAATTAAATTTTCAGAGTGAGTGAATTTGAAGTAAAAAGGAAAGGATTATCTGATATGTATATCTTAAATTTATACATCAAAATTTTGAGAGTTTGTAAGTCTAAGTATGAATGTAAGAAAATCGGTAATGGCAAAATTTATTAGTAACTTAATAGGTTAGTGAATTTAATTAAGATATCACATTGTAGAATTATGAGGTTATTGGAAGCTATATGAAATTTGAGAAACTCTAGAACAAAGGGGAAAAATGAAATTAGTTGAGTGTACAGTGGATTAATTGTAAGAGATGTGTTAGACAGTCCCTGCTACAGCGAAAGCCATGCTGGTTTGCATTTAGGAGTTTGTGGGTCCCCAGGAAGTCAGCTATCGTTGATCTTGCCACCCTTTCAAACACTTTAATGATGTGGGAGGTGAGTGAGATTGGATGATAGTTGACTGCGAGGGTTCTGTTTCCCTGTTTGAAAACCGGGATAGCAGACTGGGATAGGAGGTGTTTCAGTATATAACCTGAGTCTAAAGAATTTCTCCACAGGTTGGTCAGAGGTACTGCAAATTGGTGTCTACAATCCTTCAGGAGACTTGCAGGGAATCTATCAGGGTCTACAGCAGATTGCTGCTATGATGTCTAAAGTAGTGAAGGTTATGTCCGAGATGTTATGTTGGGAACCAACTTCGTTCGCTCCCTCCCCTTACGTCATATATATGTATATATATATATATATATATATATATACACAAAGCTAAATTTTAAAAAATAAACGGTCTCCTCAATTAATGAACAAATTAAACCGGGCAGAAAATTTCAATAAACAATACATTTGACAGTATTATGCCAAATTACAATGACCTGTCACCTATATCTATATGGAGTTATACTTACGCTAAAACAGAATGGTCGACCATTATCACTAACAAAGACTAGCTTATATTTCTATAATTAGATATTAAAGAACACTATACTTCTGTTTAAAACTACGTGTTGTGAACGTCCTTAACTTCTCTAGATTAGTTACTAACAAAATCGGTTGTGAAGTAAAAGTCACTTTATATTTCCTTTGAATCAGACGACACTATAATGAAAAATGCCTGATCAGTATTCCCTTTTAGCATTACTGCCAGCGAACCTACAAAGAATAGTAACAATAAAAGATTATATTTAATGTCTAGCATTAAAAGAAAATTATACCATGACGATGTTCTCTTGCATCACTTTATACTTTTCACTCCGGCCTAATTGCTAAAAAGTTTCAGAGCTCTCCTTCAAAAGTTTCAGGCCTTTAATCATCTTAGAGACTAAGACCACCATCGCTGATTTCCTAGATGTTTCTCTCAACCTAATCAACACTTGCTACTCCTAGTATCCCAAAACTAATAGAACTTAAAATCATGTGTTCATAAAGATCTCTTTATATTAACAACATATTTACTATATTATCATTAAACTTCCAAATTTTTAAGCTCACTTCATCCATGAATTATCGCGAAGTCTTTACCAGAAATGGCTTAAAAAATTAGGTGAATTGAAGAAATAAACTGAAAAGTAAACCGCTTTCACAAATCACTAAACTACAGTTATTCCTTTGATAAAACACCCTAAACTTTGTGAGTGTATTTCTCTCTGTATATACATATATATATATATA
>NC_068983.1:155891499-155892883 GCF_001194135.2 Octopus bimaculoides
TATGTATGTATGTATATATATAAAAGCTAGATTAAGAATGATTAATGATTATCAGCCTAACACCGATATTCCCAGAACCCCCACTGACAGTATAAGAAATAACATCCCCATGAATTATAACATGCCTAATAATAATAATAATAATAATAATTGTAATGACGGCGACAATATTAGCCCACGTTACCATACCGAAATAACAAATAGCACGACAATAGATGAATCACTAAACCTAGACCCAACACAAAATACCAGCACACCTTATAATCTTTCCACATTAAACAATGACACTACCACTAATAATAGAATACCCAACTCAACCTCTAATAATAACCGAGATAATAGTTATACCAGTCACGATTCTAATAATATTTCCAATAATATTACTAATAGAAATAATATGTATAATACCAATGTTAACAGCAGAAAGAATCAGAGTGAGGTAACTTCGAACAACCCAAATAGAGGTAGCAGCAATAATTATAACAACAATGTAAACGTAAAACCTTACCACCCGGGTACTGACATAAATAATAATACTATAAGCAGTTACCCCATAAATGTAGACATAAGACGACCTTACAAGCATAAAATCGGCTGCAATTGTGTAACACCTACAACACGCCCGTTACACGGAAACTGCTTAGCTAAAAACGTAATATACTCCTGCGAAATTATCACGGAAACTAACACCCTCACATACCTGGGATGCTCTTCATCCTGGAAATCTAGGTTTTATAACCACGGATCTTCGTTTAGACTCAGGCATAAGGCTAACAACACCTCATTATCTCGCAGAATTTGGGAGCTTAAGGACGACAAGATTAATTTTAACCTTAGATTGTTGGATCGGCCCCTACGTATAAGGATAATAGAACTGGTTGCCAGTTATGCTCCCTTGAACTTTTGAAAATTATTAAATTTCCTGATAAGAATAAACTAATTAATAAGAGGTCAGATTTCAAACCCTCCTGTATCTATAAAATGATGAAAACCTTTAGATATAACCCGTAAATCCTCTCTTTTAGTTATATGCACTTCTACACCTCCTCTATTTAACTACTCCCACGTTAGATCCTACCTACCACAACTCAGACACCTAACTAACATAGCCCGTACTCTACCCCTAACCTTACTATATACATCAGTATTTTGGTTTACCCTCGAATAACTAGGTTATGACCACTTAATTTACACAAATTTTTAATAACCGGATCCATAATCCCAAACCTATAGATATAGTTCTAGCTTCAGTCACTGACTCGAAACCATCCAAGGACACTACAATACGAAATTATAACACGAAATAACACTAATCAACCCCCTTTTTTAATTCTTTTAATTTTTACATTTTTACATTTTTACTTTATTCTACTATTTTTATATC
>NC_068983.1:155894442-155904625 GCF_001194135.2 Octopus bimaculoides
TATATATATATATATATATATATATATATATATATGAAGCTAAATTTATAAGTTCTAAAATTGCAGAATAATTTGTTGCTGGGCAGTTTAGCTTAATGGTAAAACACTTGCCGCATAATCACAGAGATGTGAGTTCGAGTCTCATGGCTGGCCGGTAACGTATTTTATATGGATAATTTATGTTTATATTATATGTGTATATATATATACATACATTATATACGTATATAAACATATATATATAATTAAAAAGTCAATAAAAGAAGAAAAATTAAAAAAGATGCTTTGTTTATTTTAGTTGTATCACAATATTATACCACAATATTAGCTTAATTTTAAACGATAAATTCACTTGAATTCTGCATCCTACTAAGTAGTTTGCTTGCATTTCAAAATTCCTAAACATAGTCGTCAAATAAGTCATTTCGTAAGTTGAGACTAAAATAAACTTATTTTTCCTGAAGACATCTAACACTATATCGCTTATTACATCCATAAAAGTTACAATTATTGATGATTCAGAAATTTTGTTAGATTGAAACATATGTAGAATTTCTTCTTGGATATGTTGGGGTTGTTTTGTTGATGCGGTTCTTTTATACTTGTTCTTATAGGTATATCTTTTAATCTTTTAATCTTTCAATTTACATTACTTCTCTAATTGCGATACAAATAAAATGAACCAAGCATCTATTTTTAAATTTTTGTTCTCCATTTTCTTTTATTTACTTTTTAATTGTATAAGATTGTATGCATGTGTGCGTGTCTTTGCATGTGTGTGTGTTTGCATACGTGCTCTGTTATGTATAGATGTGCCTCTATATGTGTCCTTGTGTGAAGTGTGCGTGTATATTGTCATGTGTTTCAGATTTCATTTGCGCATATATGTGTGGCATGTGTGTATGTTCATATTACCTATATACCTATCTATCTATACGGGTTCTAGTGAGTAGTATGAATGTAATTTTACTCTACCCATCTACAGACAAAGAACACACAGACACATAAAAATGCAGAATACATGCATACAAACGCACACACGTGCATACAATCGTGCACACATGCATACATATATATGTATACACACATATACATACTTACATATGTGTATGCGCACGCACACTGACCCACACACATGCGCACGCGCAAACAAAAAGAACGCAGCTCGGGTAGCGAACAGAGTCAACGATTATTGAAAATGTTGCAAGATGCAACGAAAAGTTTGGCAAAAATAAATAGGAAAATGAATGGAAATTGAACCGGTGAGTGTGTTAATTAATATGGCACTAAAAGAGAACGACTCTCTCCGGACAAAATAAAATATGCTTCAGCATACGAAATCACATAAAGATTTATATATATGGCAGATGACATGAGAAGATCATTAAAAGTTTTGTCGGTGTCCTGTTGATGCTTCATGTTACGATCCCGCGCACCACCGGGCCGAGTGTGTATGTGTGTGCGGCTGGGTAAAGTCACAACAAACCGATTCATCCATTTTCTAGAAGTGCTCTGTCGATGTTTCAGGTTTCCAATCCTGCGCAACGCAGCATGGCCCAGCAGCATGTCTGCTTTCTATGTTATCCATGTCTGAACTATACAGTGCAAAATGTTCATACTAAAAAACATACTGCTGTTGTGACTCACAGCCATTTGAGTTTGACCGCATGACCAATTCCGGAAGCTACGCTCGCCGCCTGCAATTAGTCTCACCTCCTGTGTCCCTTCCGCCATTTAGTCGGACAAGTAAATATAGAGTGTCCCAAATTAATGATGATTTGAGTGAAATCGGATGCATCTTTTTTAAAACTCACTTTTTTTAATTTTCATCATGTTTACTGTGCTAAAGTGTATAAATTTTGAATTTTGCTTATAATGTTATTTTCATTCTTATTGGACCCTCCTATTTGTCCATAACAGCCTCTTTTCAATTTGTCAGCAATTATCTTCTTTACCTCCATCCCCAAGACAGAGCAATATATATATGTTAAATAATGATAGATATATAATGTACTGTTCCGTGACAGAAAATTGAGTAAATAAATTACTCCATCTGATGAGGGATAAATATTATTCATTTATTAAAAACACACAATACATATCTTTAAGTGCTACTAATAGTTTTATGTGTTGAGAAATATCTCATATTCAACAAGCCCAAACCACATATCAAAACGAACAAAAAATATTAAATAAGAAACGCAAAAAGATAACTCAGAAGGTACACACATACAGGCACACACATACACGTTACGATTTTACCAATATAACATTTTACGTATTAAATATATACGTCCAGCATGGCCGAAGTCAAATGACTGAAACAAGTAAAAGAAATAAAAGAGATGTGGGTGTGTGTGGGTGGGTGTGTGTGTGTGTGTGTGTGTGTGTGTGTGTGTGTGTGTGTGTGTGTGTGTGTGTGTGTGTGTGTGTGTGCTTGTCTGTGTGTATGTCTGTGAGTGTGTGTGTATGTGTGTGTCTGTGTGTCTGTCCGTGCATGTCTCTGAGTAAGTATGCCTGTACGTTATATTTGTGTATGAGTGTGTATTCACATATATAAGCTTTTGTTTGCTCAATTTTGACTAGCATGTAGGTTGAGGTATTTACATTCATTTCCTTTTCTATATTTTCACACACACTTATGTCTTGTATTGTTTTTCATTCTCTTGTTTTATCTGCCCTCATCATTTTATTTCATACTTGCTATGTTTCTTATTATTTTAAGGTTACCTAACGGTTTATTTTCACTTTAGCTCTAAAATAGATTACCGTATTCTTTCTATTGTATTTTCCCCAATTCTTACTTTATTAACAAACACTTATACATATCTATACATATCTACAAGACGCAACTTTCTGAAAGATTACTTTTACTTAGACTGCATAAATAATATATTTAATTTAATCTACACCTTTCTATAATATTTAGACATTATTCGACTCCATGACATACTATAATATGGTAAGTCAATCTATCTTCTTAATATTAACAATATAAGTAAATTGTCTTCCACAACTATTACTATTGCATATCATTTCTCGTAATCTTATTTTACCCCAAATAATCCATAGTAGACTAAACTAATTTGTAACTATTCCTATGGCTTCTAGAAAATCTCCAATTTCGAATAACTTCGTATAAATTTATAACTTTTCCCAATTAACCCACAAAAGACTTAACTAATTCAAAAGTATTGCTGTCTTCTAGAGTTTCTCGAATTTTATATAACTTGTTATAAACTCAAAACTTTGGAATATAACAACTACCTTTATCTATGCTAAGTTTTATAACCCATAATTTAGATCGCACCTTTTACTCTCAGATAATTTTTAACACTTTATCAGTTAAAAGGTTAAGCTCTAGATATTGTATATGCACTCTAAAACTTAGAGATTCGTGTATAATAGTCAATTTAACTAACATTCGACTGAATACTGACTCGGTTCAAATTTAATTTTATAGCTAACCTATGTCTTCCGATATTCATTCAAATAAAGAATTAAACGCTCTAAATTTTAAAATTTACCCTTATTAAATCTATGTTCATACATCATTAATCATTATATAACTATGGATTTCGGTTGACGTATTTTCAAAATTGCTTGCTTCCGAACCTTTCTATTCAAATTTATCTTATATCTGTCATTCCCTTTTCTTAATTGTATTATTTCATTTATGTATCAACTGTATGCAACCAAAGCCCTAAATATTAGTTTACAGTGTATCCTTTAGAGATGAAAAGCGAATACAATCACCAAATAGGTCGAAGGACACCTCTGCCGACGACAAGACGTACTGGACAACGGCTACATCAGGGAGGCTCTCACTATCTTCAACGCTTTAAATTAGAGGATTTATCTGTACCAAAGAGAAAAGGAGTGAGTTTGTTTGCGTTCATCTATAACATTCAGAATTTGGAAAATATGCATTTGTAAAGAGATTCCTTAAACGCGAATGAAATATGAATAATAGCTTATAAGTTGTCGAGTAAAACATCCCGTAAAACATTGACGATAGATTACAAATACCACACGCCCATGCACCATACGTACATAGGTAATACATATATACATCCACACATATATCAATATGTATATATATATATCGTGTACACACACCTAATATATGCACTGTGTATATAATATATATATATATATATATATATCATATGCATATACTTGCGTATTATTTACATACATGCATAACTATATACAAACATGCATATATATATATATATATATATATATATAGAGAGAGAGAGAGAGAGAGAGATATTGAATATTGAACATTGCTGATCTATATTTTACTATGTCTGTAACTCGGCAGTAATATATATATATATATATATATATATATATATAAATATATGAATATATATATGAGTGTATGAGTGAGTGTGTATGTGTGTGTGTGTGCGTGCGTGCATGTGTGGTTGTTTATTTATCAGAATCTGCATCTATTTATCTATTACCTAATATACCTTCGCCTCTCGCCTGAGTGTCTGTAACTCGTTTTATTTTTCCGTACATCTATCTTTTATACAAGTAACTAGGCATCTTTCTGTTTCTCTCTTTCTCTCTCTCTCGCTGTCTCTCTCTCCTCCCCTTCTCTCTGTATACCGCCTTCTCTTTCTTTCTTCCAGTCTGTCTACCTAGCTCCACCACATCTCCGCATATCTATCTGTTTTGTTTGTCTTGCTAAAGGAATTGGGGTCGATTGCGGAGTGGCAGTTGACTGTTATTTACTGCAATAATTGATGTTGTTATACTGTTAAATGAGCCGTTATCTTTCAATGATGTTGATTAATGGAAGGACAATTCAGTGTGTAATTATTATAATTATATACTCACGATACGAAGATCGTTAGTTTTCATTCATGAAACATTAAACGTTATTTATCTGTTACATTAATAGGTCCCTGACTGAATAACTGATTGTCTGCTTTCTACAATGAGTGTTTTATAGAAAAAATTAGTTGTACACAAATTTATTACGTAAATTATCTGTCTACAGTCAGTAAGAGGCGGACGTTACTTCGCGTGAATAATATTTTTCTCATTCATAATAATCCGATATACAATAAACAAAAAAATTATGCTTATATTCCACAAGGCTTAAAACCCGCTTTATATTCAACCGAACTAAAACTGTCTCTACAAAACTTCTTTTGATATTTTCATTGAACATTTACATTCAACATTTTAAGCATAGTAACAAATATTTAGTCATAATAATCTAACTGAAGGTCTACATTCTTCAATATTGAAATGTTACAATATGAAAACAGATAAGACATTTGGAATAGCTTGGAATAGTTTGGATGAATTCAGTCTTTCGACATACTTCTAAAGAAATTACATATTGATGACTTCCATTCTTAAAGGGTTAGCCATTTCGTCAAAATTTTAAGTCAACTTTCCTCATTATTTTCCAGACAACATCTTAATGATAATAGCGTTAATTATTCTACGTTATTAAATTAGTCTAAATTCTTGAATATTTTCAGAATTAACTGAAATACATCCGCCGTGTATTTCATGAGAAATATAGCAATGAAGCGCATAAGTCTCGCTCGCCGTAGAAGAGAATTAATAAACGAACGACGCTTATGAGGAATATAAAGCAAAACTATATCCAAAGATGTTTATGTTTTCTGTGACGCGACAGTCCTAATGATGATTACTAGAATTAGCAGAAAGTTACGATTTCTATGCAAGTGATGTAATTGATTAAATCAATCTCATTAGTTGATTGGGTCTCAGTATATCGAACGTGGATTGATGTAGTAAGAAGTCCTGTGGGATTAAAACCAAAAGCATAAATTGATGAAATTAAATAGAAGCCATATTGTTAAGGTCTTCTGATTTTACCAGTATTCTAATAACAATAAAGCATTTCTTTACTATCGAGGATAATACTAATAATTATGTTAATATAATATAAAGAAACTATATCCCAATCTGTCCATCCCGTGTGTGTTTCGTTTAGAGAAACGAACACGAACATCGCAGACAAACGGACAGTAGATATACAAAGTGAGAATGACGGAACTGCTATTTGTTAAGGGATATATCTCTCAAAATATATGCTGTTGTATCTAAGTGTTTTAATCTATTTATTCATTATATCCTACTAACTTTATCTAACCTATTATATCCTACTAGCCTTATCAAACCTCATCGACCCGTGTTGCTTTCTTTAATAGCCAATGTTTATATTCAGATTCCTTCATTTTCAGTGGACAGGGCAAAATCCTTACAAATCATGCCCTTACATGACTAGCTAACATTTGTGTGTTTTGTATTAGGTATTATGTATTTAACTGTGAGTTGAAGTAGATTTTCATGTTTGTCTACCTCGGCTAATCTTAATTATCTCCTTTAAGATACATGTAATGTACGGAACCATATGTGCAAGCATGTTCTTATAGTTAGAAAGGTCACTTCAGAACAATGCGTGTCCATGCTTGAGGTCACCAGGCTGAATCTTAGACAAGAGTCTCTGGCCATAACCAAGTGTGAATCTGTGGAGGTGCATGGTTTAGTAGTTAGGGCGTTGGATTCATTATCGTAAGATTGTGGTTTCGACTCCTGGATAGGGTGACGCTTTGTGTTCTTGAGCAAAATACTCCATTTTCCGTTGTTTCAGTCCGCTCAGCTGACAAAAATGTGTAATCTTGTGATGGACAAGCGTCTCGTTCGGGGTGGGGTGGGGGAATATATACGCTATGGCAACCAGTAAACCGGCCTCATGAGACTACATGACTCGGGAAAGAACTTTGCTACTTTACTAATTGTTAAACTATAATTTATGAATAAAATGTGGACTTCAATGCAGGAGTTCTGTATATATATCTATTGCGCTGCAGGCATTACGCTTACTTATTGCTAGATGATCTTCATGCATTGATTGTCACTGACCGTGTAACTGATTTCTGATATTTAAGATGTAACATAACAAGCGTTTAAAATTATTGAAAAGGTTATATAAAAATGAAATGAGAAGGCTATAATAAACATGGAAACAAGTAAGATATAACATCAATGAAAATATAGTGTAAAGATAACTCTACATATACCAGTATACCAGCACACGTGTGTCGACATATACAAGTATATACATATTCAAATATAACTCCCCCCCACCCAAAAAAAAACAGAGATACCCATACACAGAAACTCACAACCACTCATGTTTAAACATCCACGAATTCTACGATAACTATGTAGTAACAAGGTAACGGTAACTATGTATTATGTTTCATATTTTTTACCTTTTAATATAAACTGTTATCCATATTTTTACAAAACACAACTCATAAAACCTGTTAAAAAATACATTTATACCGTCATGCTAAATTTTATATTCACCAATATATTTTGATATCTTGTATTTTCGTATTTCGTATCATGTGTATGCGTAAGTGTGTACATGTGTATGAGTATATTTTTGTGCGTGTATCTGTGTATTTGTACATGGAAAATAGTACATATATACTTACATGCATGTATATATACACGATTCTTTATATATTCTATAATTGCTTTTAATAAATCTTGCTTTATTTACATCTTGATACACACTTATTTTAATACACATCACATTTTAATATTCAAATTATAATATACCTAGATATTACATCTATAGAGAATGTCATACAGAATATATACATTCTTACATTTATACATCACTCTCTCTGTCTCAACATATTCATACCAACCAAAACTTCATACCAACCAAAACTTCATCCTTTTATTGCTATATGCGTAGCTAGTTCACGCAGAACGTGTTACATTTCTTATCTGTTCTGTAATCAACACTGCTGCATTCAAAATCTAGTGGCGAAAATCATTATCCATGTATACTTACACAGCGCATCAGCAAATTTATTTGTATTAATTAGTTGAGTTGTTTTCTTCCCGAATGTCGTAGTGCAGTGTTCAAAAGCACATAGTCAAAAATCTGTTTTTAGTTAAGTTACATAATATTTTCATTCCAAATATCGCCAGGTGCATCTTAGCTTTTCATCATTTTGCAGTCGATAAACAAGTAACAGCAATATAGTACGACAGAATAATAATCAATTCTTTCTATATGTAAAACTGGGCATCTATTTTTATTAATGTTATTACTGATGCATGTCCCAAAAACAGCAGTCGACATATCCCTTTACTGACCGGACAGTCTCGGCTTTACGCCGTTGCCTCTTCAGTAGGGTCGGCTCGACTCGGCTGATTTGGGAGAAAGTCTCCGTCAGTACATATGGCTGCACCAATGTATCAGGGAAATTTTACCATAAAATATAAATTATTTTAATTATAATGATCTTCTCTAATTGGCTTTTCATTTGAGGAGTGTCAAAATCTCCACATAAACTTATTTTAATTGAGAAAGATATATAAGTACATTGGATCCAAGTTTAAGGGGCATATGGCCTCTGGGACATAATGAAATCGTTGAAACAAATCTCCACTTCTGAATTACCATAAAAAAAACTCCTGAATGTGACGGCAACATTCAGGGAATGAACAAAGCGATGATAGCTTACGTTACTCTACTGACACTGATTGTATTGAGGAAAGCCTACCGCGTCAATGTCGTCCGGGATGTTAAATAAGTTATTATTTCTTCAAATTCAGTTCTGCATAGGGATGTAATATCCAAACAATGACTTGTCAACATGAAGATATCAAACGTTTCCTTCCCATCATTTTACGTTTTAACGTTAATCTTTTTCTCCAACAGAAATATAGTTTTCGCTTTTAGATAACATACATTTTTAGGAGTTGAAGCATTAGTCAATATACAAAGTCCCCATTTTGAAATACACAATGTAATAATAAGCTGGCAATAAATTACATTCATGTGAACTATGCACGACTATTTTACAATCGTAAATGACAGTAGAAGAGACACCTAAGCAAAGGTCAAACAGGTAAGTCATAAACATATTTCCATGCCAGGATCCTACATTTTACTATTTATATAAACTTCAAATCAGTTTCTAACTTAATACACGATATAGAGACAATAAAAGCAACTCAATAACTTAGCCGAGTTGACCATTATGTATTTACATTGATACATTATCTATTTACGTTGGTGTATAATCTGACTAGATACAAAGAAGAGTCGTATATGTCAACATGAAATAATAGAAACACAGACAAAAGGAGAGGAAAAAATATAACAGCGCCAGAATGTTCCCGGCCCATTTATGAGTTTTCTTGATGTTACTTTAGACATTAATGGACAAAAGCTAATTCCAAGAAAGACACGTCAATGACTAAGCAATTTTAAAAGAAACATGTGAGGTCGAAGTTTAGATAAGTGCTTGATAGTACAAAATCAATATTTTATTCCATGTTTAGATATATATTTAAAGTTCTTCTAAAGTTATTTTAATGTAAAAAATAAGAAAATAGAAGTATATCTCCGTGAGAACCGAATATTCATCATTTCGTTCATTGTGGGTTGCATACGTTTATTCAAGTTTATTACGACGAGAAGTTTGAGTACTTTTCTCATCAAACTTATTGTTTCATTAAATATCTAGAGAAAACATCCAGGTGGGGAGACGAAAATTGTTGATTTATAGTAAAAACAGTTCGAAAATATATAAACTAATATACAGAAAAATCAAATGAATGTAACATTTTTCTGTCTTTTTAAAACTATGCGTCTGATAGAGATCCATTCCCGTGACTAATACCGCAGTTTAGAAGGCTTTTAGTATATACTCATTTTAAGTATGTATTCACACAGCCACGACTACACCTATACATATATCGTGGCACTCCGTCGGTTACGACGACGAGGGTTCTAGTTGATCCGATCAACGGAACAGCCTGCTCGTGAAATTAACGTGTAAGTGGCTGAGCACTCCACAGACACGTGTACCCTTAGCGTAGTTCTCGGAGAGATTCAGCGTGACGCAATGTGACAAGGCTAGCTCTTTGAAATACAGGTACAACAGAAAGAATGAGTGAGAGAAAGTTG
The DNA here is from genome assembly GCF_001194135.2 of Octopus bimaculoides. NCBI lineage: Eukaryota > Metazoa > Mollusca > Cephalopoda > Octopoda > Octopodidae > Octopus > Octopus bimaculoides. The sequence continues at coordinate 155,904,443 of NC_068983.1, forward strand.
TGGCGAAGGAGTACAGCAGGATTCGCCACCACCCCCTGCCGGAGCCTCGTGGAGCTTTGGGTGTTTTCACTCAATAAACACTCATAACGTCCGGTCTTGGAATCGTAACCGCGATCCCACGACCACAAGTCCGCTGCCATAACCACTGAGCCATTGCGCCTACACACGCAGACAAACACACAC
>NC_068983.1:155905347-155906263 GCF_001194135.2 Octopus bimaculoides
ATATATATATACATACATACATACATGTGTGTGTGTATGTTTGTGTATGTATATGTATATGTACATGTAAGCATTTATGTATATATGTGTGACTGTATATGTATATATGTATATATGCATATAAAGATGAGTGTGTGTGTGTGTGTGTGTGTGTGTGTGTGTGTGTGTGTGTGTGTGTAATTAATATAGGCAGCAGTTTACCAATCTCCAACCAAAAAGAAAGTCTACTTCTCATTAAATATGTTTGAGTCCTTTTTGATCACCTACAACGCTAGAAACAAGCGCTAATGCGGTTTAATGACAATTATGGTTTTCGTTTTTGGTAACACATTGCTAAATCGCCGCCTGCATTAAATATTTGTATATATATGTTAGCGATTCTGTATTTTGATATTACACTTAGACATTGCGATACCAATAACCTATATATATATAAGGAACAGATTCGCTTCCCCCAGACACAGCCAAATTGCACTGGGCGGACATATTGACAGATGCGCAGGTGATAAAACGCCGAACTTCCTTATCTCCGTCCTGTACCAGTGCAAAGATTCAATTTCAGTGCAAGAACGACTAAATAAAGAGAACTTATTCAAAAATATAAACCACCACTCAATATTCAAATCTGACAACCTTAAAAACTATCCTAAGGAAGTAGTTATCCCCCTTGACACCCATTACTTCCCTTGGTTCACTCCCTAGACCCTTTCTTATTTTTCAAACTCTTTCATCGTGCGAATTAATCACTATACAATACCCCTTGAAAAGCTAATTTAAATAGCGAAAACCGGTCGGATTTTACAACACCCATATAATATGTATATATTTATATTAAAAAAAATATTACACTATGTGAAACGTAGGCATTTTTCTTCAACTTTCTTTACATATTTTCAAACTATATATATATATATAT
>NC_068983.1:155906508-155910574 GCF_001194135.2 Octopus bimaculoides
TATATATATATATATATATATATATATATATATATATATTTACAAATGTATACACACACACGCATATATATATATATATATATATAAATTTATATTGCTTCGTATATATGCGCTTACACTGACATCTGCAGCGCTACGGGTATTATATATGTGTACTGTAACCCTGTCAAGATGTAATGATAGAGAAATAACAAAACAAAAAATGTTTCCTAAAGGAAATATTATTATGTACAATACAAAAGCTCATGACCTATTGATGATGGATAAGTTTTCTTATTGAAGCATTGATCTGTGATAGCGACTCATCAGATTGGCTGCCATTTTCTTCTTTTACATATAGAGACAATCCAGTGTTAGTACTGACCCCGGTTCCCTCCTACGCAATGCACGTTGAAAGAGGGTGAAAAATAAAAGAAGAGAGAAATATGTAAGGTTATGTGGAATGAATTCAGATATCGTACTGAGTGTTAACGTATTTAAATATTGGTGAAAGTTGAGGAAAATAGTCAGCAAAATTCCTTTTATGATGAAATGTCAGTACATTTAATATGTAAGTGACTCAATCTCCGTCGTTTGTTATATTTTACCTTTGAATTGTTGTGTGAAAATGATATTGTTAATATTCTTGAGAATTAAAGTTCATCTCCGCTCCTACTCTTTCTTTTATGTGTATGTATACATACACATGCAGACACCCACATTTACATGCGTGTGTATATGTGTCCGCATGTTTACATATGTATATAAAATATGTGCTTCTGAGCGCATGCTTGTTCGTGTGCATACATTTATGTATGAGTGAACATATATTTTCGAATGATTCTATGAAAATTAGAAGTTAAAAATCAGCATTTCGCAGTCATACAGGATAGCGAACGCTAAAGTGTGTAATCTAACAAAGAAGACATTGTCCTCAATTCCTATAACCTGAAAGTATGAGACCATGTGACTTAAGGTTGTGGAAGACATACGATCCCACCATGAAACACAACTATACTAAATCTCAAATCAAATTACGTCGAAAATAATAGCAAATGTTGAACAACCTCAAGAAAGAGAAATACATACGATTTAATCTAAGTATAGTTGACTTGCAGTTATATCAGCCGTGAAAATATTTCCTAATTAGTTGAATACGCGTTTCCTTTCATAACTTAAGCACTTTCAAATATTCTACATTCATTACTTAAATAATATAACGTTCCATTACAAAAAATGTCGCATATTTCAAGGGATCTTAATCAATATAAACTAAAAATCATCCGTACTTAAATCTATAGACACAAGCTTGACTCTTTTAATCAAAATATTTACCTACAAGACCTTAAGAGTAAACTTCAAGACATTGGACTCGTTTGCTATGGTAACTAATAACACATTTGTTATGCATTCGATGTACAGTGAATTATATAATTTGGGACTCAGCTAGAATCCTTATACATTTCGAAATCAAAATAGATTTCATGAGAGAGTAGAATATTAAAACCATAAATTCTATTCTGAAATAGTTGTTTTCTTTGGGAAAACCATATTCTGGCAACAAAAATTGAATAAAACCGTATATTAGTTTCAAATCTTTGTGAAAGTGTCACTTGTTAGTCAATATCTTAATGCTCACATATAAAACATTTAACACATTATCCCATTTCAAAACTTCGATCTACCTTAGGTAGATATTCTAAGCAACACCCCAGTGTTATTCTCCTACTAAAGACCAGTAATGATCCTTCATTCTATGAACAAATCATTTTGTTTTCATCCATAAATCGAACTTCGAAACTTTTTATCATTCTTATACAATTTTCTTCTCTTATATGGATAAAGAGGAGCTTAAACTCAATTATTAAGCTCTTCTAATAAATTGCATTACAATTCTAATCTCATAACTTATTCATTTCGATTCAACAAATCAAAGCTGTAAACCAAATTACCTACTTTATACCGCTTCCTATTATTATGTGAAGTATTATGCTCCTGCACCTCATAGATATTTCTGTTATTTCCAAGAATCTATCAGCCAACTTAAATACACCGTTATGCCAAAGCTCTAAGTCAACATATATAAATTACTCTTATCTCACTATCTTCGTAGCAATTCTCCAGTAAATTGTAAAGAACAAAGTGCTTAGTTTTCTCTAGATAATTTGCTCCAAAAACCTACCACATCCTGACTGTAATCTTCTTTATTACATTGTTCCCCCTAGCATCCACCAACTACACATGAATTAAGTTTTAACATAATCATTTTATAATTGGAGATGAACTGCAATAAATTGCTGTACAACTTAATACATGTATAAATATATACTTTTCTCTCTTCACACATATTCCGTGATACTTATAGAAAGGTGAACTGTCCCATCATTAACTCAGCGCTTTGATTTTGATAACATGTTTTTAAAATTATAATCTTATAATTATACCAGATATTATCTTAAATTTTTCATTATACTTACAAATGCAATTATATATTTTTTAATATAATATCCCTTTAGCATATCAATTCAAATTCTTCTAATTATCAGTTCAAATATTTTGTTTCTTCATCATGAACGATATAATTATACTCATATCCATTAACCTAATCACTTCCTGTGGTTTAAAATTATAACCTATTTGTAATACTATATTTCCTAGGTCACTTTTTCTTTACAACATTAATTTTATTAATACTACACAAAGTATATTTCTCATTAAGTGACTTAAATTTGCTTCATCATGAAATCATATGATTTTAATTTGTCTCGATATATAATATTATGCAACCTACGCAACTATTAATATTTTATGCAATTTCTATTTAAATAATATTAATTCATATTGCATATGTTATAGAAAGGTGAAGGCGAGTGACCTAATGGTCAGGGTGTTGACCTTGCAATCGTGGTTTCGTTCCCCAGACCAACGGTACATTTTGAATGTACGTGAACTTCCCTAAATCCATATTAACATATCAACATTTAACTCAGTAACCCAATGGAAACGTCTGTATATGTATGCAGTGTTGTTTTTTACTAGAACAACTAAAGTGTAGCTACTTTTGCTCGTCCTTACCTTGAATCCTGTTGTCCGCTGTGGTTCCCCCACACGATACAGGATATTATGAAAATTGAAGCTCCCCAGAGATTAATCATAAGAAAAAAATAGATGATATGACAACCCTTGACTATTGGGATTGACTCAAATAGCTCAGGCTTTACTCCTTCCAATACCGCCGTGAGCGCTATATCATTTGTATGATGTGGAAAATATTCCGTCAATATCAAATGATATAGGTATCATCTTTAAAGTTCATCCAAATCTTGGCCCCCGTGCCATCCGTCCACTACAGAAATCATGTTCGTGTTATATTACAACACTACGACAGAACTATTTCATCTCAACTGACCCTGCTCTCTTCAACATCGTGCCAACCCACATGAAGGAGGAAAGTGATTTCACGGCATTCAAACGGTCCCTAGATGATAACCTCCAACAAATACCAAACAAACAACTCATACCCGGTTATGTCTCTGAAAACAATAACTTTCTGCTCGAAAGGGCTATGGTTCCCAAGAGCTGATTTTGTATCTCTTCCAGGTGGTGGTGGTGTTATTAATTTAGACATGGCCTGGGCCAACTTCGGCCGAGGCTCAAATAAGTAATCCATATATATATATATATAAAATTTAGATTCAAAATTGAATGTGGCACTTAAGTTTAGGCACCAGAATATAGTATGGTATTACCCAAATAATACCGAAAACAAGGTGATCAAAAATCAAAAAAATCAACACGGATTTTGAAGGTTATTGCAGTACGCACGTTTCATGCTACTCCATTTATTTAAGTAATGCGAGCATTGCAGTAAATGCAAGATGCAGAGCAATCTTCAGCTGCACAAGGATATAGAAAATTTACTGAAAATTTCAGCAGAATGGTCATCTTACTGTTGTGACAAGATTTAAAATCTAAGTGGGAAAGAAGAATACATAAAAAAACCATCTTGACATAGCCAAGGCTACCAGGCTAATGTAATGCTCGCATTACTTAGATAAATAGAGTAGCATGAAAAGTGCGTACTGCA
>NC_068983.1:155910584-155913157 GCF_001194135.2 Octopus bimaculoides
TGTGTGTGTGTGTGTGTGTGTGTGTGTGTGTGTGTGTGTGTGTGTGTGTGTGTGTGTGTGTGTGTGTGTGTGTCTGTATATATGTGGATGCATGCATACATACAAGCACTTTCCAGTAAGACCATTTAGACAGCACATTTCATTCTCAGTGTACATACCTATTATATGAGTAAATGTATAGTTTAAAAGCCTACGTAAGTATCATGAGATCGACCTACATGAACATTTAATCATTTGGAAATTAATTTCATGTAAATCGCTTCCCGAATGATTCAATTATGTTTAGCAGTAAGTGTTTAATTGTGATATACTAGAGTATATGTCTAGTGGTTCATATTAAAAGATATACATACAGGAATGTGGGTAATTTCACTACTTAGCAATTTAAATAATTGTAAGCGTATGTTGAAGCAAACACTGCGTGGAAATATTTTCCCATGTATAAATATCCTCTTTAAATTTAATACACATATAAGTAAAAATTCCATGTAAAGATCCGTCTGTATAAACATGTATGTCGATTTTACTGTCTTAGTTATTTAATCGCTTGTGAAACTATTTTGTCATAAAAACATCCATAAAATATTTTTATTATATTTAAATCTAAATATGTCAATATTTAACTTAGATACTTAGATACGCACAGAATTACACAGAGAAAAGGGTGTATGGAAACATGTGAAGATTAACTGCATATCTCTTAAATCAACCGTTAACCTATTTTGATACAAAAATATGTTTAATTCGAAGTATAAGCAGAGGTTTATATATGATATATGCGTAAACTCATAGCACTATGCCTATAGCAGTGCTGGTTAACCTAAGTACACATCTGATTTAACTGCATATTCTTTTCACAATTTGCCATGTAAGTTAAGGTTATAGCGGTCTTGAATTACAATATTTAATCCATTTGGATGTCTGCGTTAGATTAGCTCAAATGTAGCAATCGCATATGTGATATAAATTACATATCCATTTAGCTATTTGAGAACGAATTGAGACGCTAAACTGGCAATGGAGTATTTAATATAATTTAAGTCCGAGTATTTGCTGGGCATTAGTCTTGATATGCATAAGTACACACAAGTGTATTTGCTTGTAGAATGATATATATAGCGCACATAGACATATGTATACATATCTTCCAACATTTGTATGAATCTATTCAAAAATGGATGACTGGATATGTCTATATAGGTAAGTGTATATATGGGAATATATATAAATATATATATATATATATATATATATATATATATATATACCCATATATACATATCTTTATGTACATATACATGTTATCGTGCATGATCCTTGTTTTCTAACCACGTTACTACGTTCTTTGTTAATTTGGAACTAACATAGGATTATGAGTGTAATGGAGAAAGGGATGTGACGGATCGAATTATACTCAGTATTGGACGAGCCACACAATAATACAAAGGCCTGGGCAGAGGAGATCTCATTGGCTGTGTAGTTTTTATTGCTTCAATTCGATGTATGTTGCAACTGTTTTTAATAAGTGGTAGACTTGGAGCGCAAGTTGTTTGACTCTAATTTGTAATAAAATAATAGCAAATATTAATTACCATAAAAATAAGGTAGAATATCATGAACTCGTATTATTGCTTTCAATATAATTGGCGACCTTAGTCGAGGCATTCCTCTCATAGGAATAGACATATGGGATCGACACCCACGCGCATAAATATGTATACACGCACACTCACACACACACACACACACACACACACACACACACACATACACACACACATACACACACACACATACACACACACACATACACACACACACACACACACCCACAAACAATTATTTGAACCTAGTAGTATGCCGATTAAAGTAGTTTCACTGTCTGTGGCTACCTGATATCACCCACAGTCTTGAAATAAATGCCATTGGATCTATTTCAGGACATTCCGCAGTGAATTCTATTTTCTGTTTTTGTCATACATCTGTCAGAAAGTATACTAGCCTTTATATATTTAATACTCTATATTTAATACTCAATATTTCATATATTCAATAAGACATTCAATACTTCAATTCATTTTACTATTTATATTATATATTCCATATTCTATATCCCATATTAATTTTATAAGAATATAAGAACATAGAAAACAGACAGAGTTGCAACTATTTTAAATAATATATTCCTCTATACACGATCATACAAAACCCGTTTTTAAAAATTTTTTTATCTTTATTTTAATTTTTATTTACATATATATATATATGTGTGTGTGTAAACAGAGTTAACAGTTATAGTAACCGACTAAGGGATAAAATATCCGTATATACTATCAGTAACATTTGTCTGTATTATCCCTGGGCATTGGTGTGCAGGCATACTATACATGTAGAGTGCAGATAACAACAGGATAAACGAGGGTTTATCAGGAACCAATGCAAATATATATACATAAAACTGTGTTTTTCTGCGTATGTGCGCATGTATAAATATATATACACGTATATAATAGTAATAGTTATTACATATATATATATACACATATATATATATACATACATATATATATACA
>NC_068983.1:155913167-155915113 GCF_001194135.2 Octopus bimaculoides
TATATATATATATATATAAACGTGCATGCATGTACATATATATGCATATGTAATATATCTATATGTGTATGCATGTTTTTGTTGATAGTGTTTGAGGTAAATGGATTGGTTGAAGATTTATATCGTAGGAGATGTGCGAAGATATATTGTCGAAATCAATTTCGCAAGGATAAGTCAGTTAGTATGTCTAAACAAAAATATTTATCACTTTGTGTATTCAAAGTTAACTTTGAAGCTTACTAGTCTTATGCTAATTTACGAGATATTATGATTTATAACTGCACACAAGAGTATATGTACATACACACATATAGAGTGAGAAGCCCATATATTTTTGTCAGTCTACAGTTTATTTCACGAAGAGATGCGAAGCGAATAACTACGTATGTATGCATGTATGTATGTATGTATGTATGTATGTATGTATGTATGTATGTATGTATATGTATGTATGTATATATGTATGTATGTATGTATGTGTATATGTATGCATGTATGTATGTGTGCATGTATGTAAGTATGTATATATATATATATATATATATATATATATGTGTATGTATGCGTGAATGTATGTAAGCATCTACGTATGTCGATAGGTAGGTAAATATATGTATGCGTGTGGGTATTTATGAAATGTATATATGCATGTGTGTATATATGTACGTATGTATGTATGTATGAAGGTATGTGTGTATGTATGCTCGTGCTTATGTATGTGTGTATGTATATATGTATGAATAAGTTTTGCATGTATATATATATAAATGTATATTCACACATAAATGTATGTATGTATATATACACTTGCATTTATACATACAAATATATATACATACAAAGGTACATATGTACATACATACGTGCATACATACATACATCTATACATACATACTTAACTATGAATGTGTGACAACTTCGTAATAGCTTTTCAGTCCATGTGTGACCCTGTCTCTACCAATTCTCATCGCAAAGTGATTTTCCAAAGTCAGTAATTTATTTTTCCAAAACGACATAAAGAGTGCTACGATGCACGGCCATGTACTTTATATACAATGTTATACATGTAAGTATGGAAGTCCACATATAACTATAGATACGTAGGTACTATGTATATTTATTAAAGTATATATACATATTTAAAGGCATATAATTAAATTTCTCGAATATATAAGGTAAACAGTTTTTCCGTCCAAGAAATGTTAGGAAGGAGATGGAATTAGCAAGAAATAAATTCGTATTTTGATCAATAATGTAAAGGAAAATAACGATGGTTAAATGAAAAGACACTAACGTTTAAAATTACATCTTACATATTAAGGTAAACTTGTATAAGTCGTGTATATGCATTAGCTATGACTTTCTTGGAAGTTCGTGTTTCTGACATCATCGGATTTACTATAAGGGCATTTTCAGAATCAAAAACCTTGATCATCGGGTAGTTAAATAAGAAAAGACAACCAATAATTCCTTATGTAAAATTTCGCGAAATGCATATACAGTAACATAAAAAGCTTAAAATTACGACAATATTAAGATAGCGAGCTCTAAAAACAGAAGTTAGATTTGAAATATAATTAAAAATTATAAATGTACAAAAGATAAATATACACATTAATGCTCACATGTATGCTTGTCTTTGTGTATACCTGTTTGTATCTGTCTCTATGTATTTCTATAGGTATCCTTCTATGTATGACAACATGTATATATATATGGAAATTTTTCCTTCATCAGCTACCTCTATTCTAAACTAGGCGTTTCGAAGATGAGGGAGATCGCGTTAAGCTGAACGAGATGAGATACGTGACACATGTTTTATTACAGGTGCCACTGTAATATATATTTTCATCCACCCCTAGATACCTGTAATATATGTATGTACGTATGTATGTATGTATGTATGTATGTATGTATGTATGTATGTATGCTTTGCAGTAGAATGA
>NC_068983.1:155915404-155926005 GCF_001194135.2 Octopus bimaculoides
CACACACACACACACACACACATATATATATATATATATATATATATATATATATACATATATATATATGTGTGTGTGTGTGTGTGTGTGTATAAGTATATATGCACACACACATACTTATATACATCCATGACACAAATGTAATTTAGCATACGTAATAAACGAAAGCACTCAATAGCCAATCAATGGAGCTCCATTTAAAATCCCTTGGTTTACATGAACTTTAGGAGGCTAAAGGCTGTTTCCTGTATTAATAATTTACTTCTACGTTTATATTTGTTTTATTCTGAGAATTAGGAGTAAAGGTCTAATGTTTAACATTAAATCAAGACTTGTACATCAATCAATAACAATTAATATGATCAGTTACGATATGGAAACTATAATTACTGTTTATTTTATGTTGGCATTCTTTCGTTTATAAACCAAAAGTAGACATTAGGCATGTCTGTGTGCAATGGTATGTGGTGCACTTGTGTAGATCTATGGTTTGTTTTCATGCACACACAAACACACACGTGCACACACACACACGCGCACACACACACAAAGACGGACATATATGTATATGTATGTATATATATATATATATATATATATATATGTGTGTGTGTGTGTGTGTATATATATATATATATATATACATATATATATATGTGTGTGTGGCTTTGAAGATATCGCAAACAAAACTGGTTTCGGAGTACTTTTAAAGGGTTTAGAATATCTGAAGGAGTGCTGCAATGAGTGCAAATCTGATTAACTGATCCTCCTGTATTCTCTTTTACCCAAGGCCATGAACTTATCAGCAATCCCTCGTATATATGAACATTTGGCTTTCAGCGGTTTTTATTTCGCCTGTAGCAATTTAGCGTAGACTAAAACACTATTTATATTCGTAAACAGCTGTTATTTTGCCTCTAAATGGTAATATTGTTTCCTTTGGTTTCATATACCATGTCTGTATTTTGGATTTTCTGTTTTTTCATGTCTTTACGCCGAATCGGCTAACTTGGTACCCTTTACAACATACTATCTCTGTTTGTGCCGCTCTAGTTGATCATATCTTATTGTTTCATAGAATTATTTACATCAAATTCCATGGAGGAGTCACACTACTACAGTTTGAGAATCCTGTAATCTCTAAATTATATCTCCATTTGTTTGTAGTCTATTTCTTGATTTCCATATTCATAAATGATAGACAAGTTCCTAAATGCTAAAAGTTGGCATATATTTTTATTTCACCAAAACTGAGTAGAAATGAGGTCATTTAAAAACGTTTCTAAATTTAACAGTCCGTTTCATAGAATGTATATCAGAGTATTTTACATTTATAGAAAAATTTGTATGGTAAAACAATTAAAGAATAACTTTTATTCTTCCTTAAATGGTATCTGAGGAAGAAAACTATCTTCGCGAGGATATGATTCAAAAATAAAGAAGTTTGCTAACTATAATGTTCTACCATACGTTGTCAATAAATGCTTCTCTAAGAGATAAGAAAGTATGCGCGTGTGTGTTGCGCATGCGAGTGAAAATTAGAGTAAGATAAAAGGGGAAAACTGAAATCTGAGAGAATTTTTTTTTTTTCAAATGAATGAGAGAGAAAACTATTTTGATGTCTTAAGTTTACACCGTTCCTATATATCATGGTGATTCTTCTACCTATCTACCACTTCCTGACAACTATCAATCTTTCACCATCGCCTTTCAAACTTTGCTAATCTACCTTACGGAGATATGAGACTCAAGATATTTTCTTCCTTAACTACACTGAAATGATTTTGCTGTGTACAAATCTTGGAAACTATTTATTGACAAATGGTGACATGGTTTCATAACAAACAATTATCAATGTATATATATGTGTGCGTATAAACAGACATACAAGCATATCTAGACTGAATACACATTGAGCGACGCGGTAACATAAAAGTATGACTGGAAGAAAACACACAGATACATTTGCTGCATCAGACACAAATAATTCAGTGAGCGCTTAAGTTAATTTAGTGAACCAAGAAAATTTAATTAAAATTACACTTTGAATAATACTGTATTGCTTTTAACTAAACACAGACATTATATACTTGAGTAAGAAAATGGAGGAAATCTCTATCACCGATATATATGCAAGAAGAGACATTGTAGAATAAATAACAAGAATTTTTAACTTCGGCTCAAAGCAACACTGTTTTATAATCTGACTGGTACATATATATATATGAAGACAGAGAGAGAGAGAGAGAGAGAGAGAGAGAGAGAGAGAGACAGACAGACACAGACAGACAGACACAGACAGACAGACAGAGAGAGAGAAACAGACAAACAGACAGACAAAGAACGCGTGTTTTTGAAAAGATAATCGAAAGAAAAAGTTAGTGACGTTCTGATAAAGAATTTACAGCTTGTCAAAAAAATTATAATTTAAATAAAAGTATCTATTTTATTTCGCTTTTGGATTTGGCGCGCAAGTTTCTCTACGTGAGTTCGTGTGTTGAAGCATATTTTGTTGTATCTGGTGAGGGTCATTCTCTTTTAGTGCCTTATTATTTATCTTTCTTTATACTTAGTAAAACTGTATCAAGTAATTTTCACAAGGACTTGCTGACGACCTGGATATACACAAATACTGCTGACGACCCGGATATACCACTTTAGCAGCAGCTGCTACTCTGCACCGCCTGCACCAAGGTCGCCGTTGGCAACCAACTCCATGCACATAACGGCCATTTACCAACCCCCAACGTTTACCAACCCCCAACGCATATCAATCACCAATGCTTACCTATCCCCAACGCTTGTTTTGCGCGCGTATACTTACGCACGCACGCGTGCACATGTGCGCGTGCATGCATGTGTGCGCACACACTGGTATGCAGGCGTACTTGCATGCGAATATACATATAATACATATGAATGGATACGCATGTGATGTGTATGCGTGTGTGTGCATGTGTGCATATGTGTTTGTATATGTGTGCCTGTGCGAGCTTGAGTGTTCGTCCAATGGCGCAAGCGCGCGCGCGTGTGTGTGTGTGTGTGTGCAGACGTGCTCGTGCGCGCCCATGTATCGATGTGCATTCTCGCATCAATATACACATGCACACAAAGCTATATGAGCGAATCTGCACATCCAAATATAGAGTTATATGCTTGCACATGTCGCTCATTCCTACTTCCCCCAACAACCTGATCTATTTCTAATCGCCAAGTGCTCTATTTCCTCTCCTCCACCTGGTCAATTTCCTGTTCACCATGCGGTATTTTCCAAGTAACTGTTACCTATATACCAACATCAATCGCTGCCCACCTTATGGCAATAACAATCAACTTCTGCCAGTCAAATTAAAAATGGCTGACGACTAGCATCACGCGTGAAACTGAAGAGTACCAACGAATTTGAATCAAACTGTTTTGATCCATATATATATATACATATGAAGGCTTTTCGAATGGAAAACAACTCGCTCGACACTTAACAGCTCTTCTAAAAACGGAGGAGACTGGCAAGTATCCTTCAACCACGGATCTGACGGGAATGCCTTTAGCAGAGTGCCACTGCCAATTTAGCGTAGGTGCTAGGTGGTTGTGTGAAAATTAGATTATAAATTAGGTTTAACTGTATTGGCTATGGTGCGATTTGAACTCAGAACGTCACTAGTCGGGAAAATACCGCAATTCATCTGGGTAGACGTTCTTACAATCCTCCAACGCTACATTTATACATTTTTCTTTATCTGTCTCTAAAAATGAACAGGGAATTTATCCCGCGGAAGGATTTGATTAACCGGAAGATATGCCGCTAGGTATTTTGTCCGTCGTGATAATGATTCTACCAGCTCGCTGCTTTAACATTAAATGTTTCTGCTATAGGCACAATTTTGAGAGAAGCAAAAGAGTCGATTACATCGGACTCAATATTTGACCGCAGCTTTATTTTATCGACCCCAGAAGGGTTGAAAGCTAAATTTGACTTCGGAAGGATTTGAACTCAGTGCGTAAAGAGACAAAAAATCCTTGAGAAGCATTTTGTCTCATGAATTAACGGTTCTGCCAGTTTACCGCCTTTGCCACCTCAGTAATAATAATAATGATAAATAATTAATCAATCTATCGAGGTATTATTTATAGTTTATGATTGTGTGAGTTCAAAGAAAAAATTTTCATTAGTTCGAGAAAGATACTTAAACTTGACTCGTTGGCTACAAGTGTTCGCTCCGTGGAATAAGATTCTGAGAACATTACACATCCAGGTAGTAATACAACTGTATCGTCATTATAATGAATATTTGCGAGGACGTGTAAATTTCTCTGCCCATGTTTTACATTAAACCAATTCCCGACACTCAATTCTTAAATAACAGTCAAAGAGTCAACATTTTCTGCACACCCATTCAATCAACTAAACATAAACGCATAGCTATATACATACGAATACACATGCACGCAAATAAATTATTTTATCCTTGCCCACCCGCTCTGTCACATAATTAGCATATTTTCTGATAATTACAGGCAGCTAATAAACATTATCTCCCTATAGACGAAAGTAACCACTGCTTCCTATCATTAGTTTAGCGGTTGTTAGAAAGAGGGAAAAAAGAAAACAAAATCAGCCTTCAGTAACATTAAATACAAGATTAATTCCTGAAGTTGCTTTTTCTAGCACCGGCACAATAACACAAAATTTAAATACCAGAACTCACGCCATTGATTAGACATGGCCATGGATAAAACGAAGTGCAGTAATTAACTATGACGTCTGAAGTGAGGGTCGCATACAGAAAGGTGAGCCATGAACAACAAATAAACGGCCTTTATCTGATCCTTTCATCTGAAACAAAAAAAAATTGAAATAGGAAAAATAGTGAAAGAAATTTAAAGAAAAATGTTACATTCTCCAAAAAGAAAAAAAGAGAAAGAGTAAAAACATAGAACATGCATCCATTAGAATAAATTTGAAATTATTGCAATGTGTGAATAATCGCTGTGAGGCCTTCTGTTGCAATAATCACCTCATATGGATTACATTGCAGAAGGCGTGGAACTGGCATACAAATTTGGTTAACGGTAAATTGGGGCATTAAATGGCTAACTGGTTATATTGCCGGACTACACCACACATTATTATTATTATTTTTATTTTTATTATTATTATCATTATTATTAGTATTATTATTATTATTATTATTATTGTTGTTGTTGTTGTTGTTGTTGTTGTTGCTATTGTTGTTATTCAGGTAGAATCGTTACCGCGCCGGTCAAAATCCTTAGTGGTATTTCGCCCCTCTCTACGTTCTGAGTTCAAATTCCGCCGAGGTCTTCTTTGCCTTTCATCATTTCGGGGTCGATGAAATAAATACCAGTTATGCACTGGGATCGACGTAATCGACTATTCCCTCGCCCAAATTTCAGGTTTCGTGCCTATAGTAGAAGCGATTACTATTATTGTTGTTGTTATTGTTCTGGTAGAATCTTTACCACACCAGTCAAAATCCTTAGTGGTATTTTCATCCGTCGTTAGGCTCTGTGTTCAAATTCCGCTGATGTCAGTTTTGACTTTCCTCCTGGTACTCAGTTTATCGAACCCGAACGTAGCTGCTAATGCAGAAGGATTTACCAGCAATGGACTTCAGAGTGCTCATGAGTTCCTATCACGAATATCTAACACGAGAGAGGAAACCCTACTCCGCATGGAATTACATACTTCCGGCATTCCTGTTTACCAAATACTCTGTTATTTCTTTTCTTTAAGTACTAATTGAGTACTGGGGGAGATGTATTCGACTTAGGACCTCATCTAAATTTCAGGTCTGGTGCCTAAAATAGAAAGGACTACAACAACTACTACTACTACTACTACTACTACTACTACTACTACTACTACTACTACTACTGCTATTACTACTACTACTACTGCTGCTGCTGCTGCTGCTGCTGTTACTACTACTACTACTACTACTGCTACTGCTGCTGCTGCTGCTTTTGCTACTACTACTACTACTACTACAACTACTACTACTACTACTGCTATTTATTAAAATGTGACCAGGCATGAAATAGAAACTTGTTTTATGCTGGCATATTCCCACCTTTCTCACTAACCTATCTAAGCGGTTTAAGCTTGCTTTTCAAGAGATACATTGAGTAACATTGCCATTAGGTATTCAACACTGAATAGACTACATGTCATTTCCAAAATTTTGCTTCCGATAATTTTGAATTAAGATTCAAAATGATAACTTATTTTCAAACATAGATGAAGTGGGCATAGAATAAGATGTACCTTTATTGCTTCGTATTTCGTCATTCAAGAAATCAAGTGTAACGCTTGAGGAATGAGAGGAATGAGACTTGACCAGTACTAAAACCAAGCTTGAAGAGATAAAATACCGTGTTTTACAAAGTTGCAAAAAACCAAAAAAAAAAACAAAAAAAAACAGAAAAACCATCGACAACAGCAAAATAGCCAGCTGTAACAATATCATCAAAATGAACAAAACTAATGTCCTCGTGTCCAACGACATCAGTGACGGATTCGACAACATCGTGGACATCAGCGAAAAGCGTTACAACAACAATAGTAGCCTCAACAGGAACAGTAGATGCCTCGAAAGTCAAAAATTAAACGAGACCCATTGTTTGCTAATGTAATGCAAACCAGATTGATATAGTAGTGGAAAACAACACGAATTGTATATGGCATCGACATGGTTAAACCAGTCGAGATCTAGACGTCCTTCATCTAGAAAAAAGAAAAAAATATATAAAATACCTTCTCTTAAAATTGCATAGAAAATTCAAAAAATAGCCGCAAGTGTTGCCATGTGGTAAGAAGCTTACTTCCTAAGTACATAATCTCGGGTTCAACCCTACTGCACTGAGTCTTGGGCAAGTGTCTTCTACAATAGACTGGACCCAACCAAAGCTTTGTGAGTGGATTTGGAAACTGATGGAAGCCCGTCGCATATATACATCTATGCATATATATATATATGTATATATATATATGTGTGTGTGTGTGTGTGTGTGTGTGTGTGTGTGTGTGTGTGTGTGTGTGTGTGCGTGTGTGTGTGTGCGTGTGTGTGTGTGTATGTGTCTGTATTAGTGTGTGTGTCTATATTTGACCCCCACCTCCCTTGACAACCGGTTGGGGCAAAGAGACCGATAAAATAAGTACCAAGTTTACAAAGAATAAGTACTGGGGTCGATCTGTCCGACTAAAATCCTTCCAGGCGGTGCCTCACTATGGCCACAATCAAATGGCTGAAACAAGTAAAATATTAAAACTAGAAGATAATAGTTCTAAACCCAACACTAGCATAAGCAACAAAGAAATACTTGAAGAATGTGCGAGAATCAATATAGATATTCTTTTGTTCTCTAGACTCAAGGCCCAACATTTTTGGGGATGGGTGGGTAGTCAATTAGATTGACTCCAATATGTAACTTGTACTTAATTTATCGACCCAGCAAAGATGAAAGGCAAAGTCGACTTCGGCGGAATTTGAACTCAAAACATGAAAACAGATAAAATGCCACTAAGCATTTCGCCCGACGTGCTAACGTTTCTGCCAGCTCGCCGCTTTGGAATCAATATAGATATTATGGTACGATAGTAGCACTTTGCGTCAACGATAAAGCGGCAATAGAACTGCATGTTCCTCCCCTGAATAGATATTCGTGCAAGAAAGGGACATCAAACAACGTGCCACAGGAAATAAATATTAATTATTTTATAGTACGGGGAGGTCGTCAATATTAGGACGGTCCACATACAAAGTGGGCTACCTAAAACAGAGATTCAAATGTTACTCGCTCTAGGAAACTTAGCAAATATTCGAGATCATTTATCTGGAGATGGATATACACGGATATGCACTCAATGAGCATGGCAGTAGGAGGCTTTCTGACCAAGGAACTAAAATCTCATATACTGCCTCCCCCCACAACTATTACATTAACAATAGCCACAACAATGCCAACAATAATGTCAATAGTAGTAAATAAACAAAACCCAAAATATACACGTACGTAACAACCTGCCTTTAACATTCCTCCCTCTGATTTTTGGGGAATGACGAAGAGAGCAGAAACCAGTTAGCATGAAATGGTCATCAAAAGCTCTCCCCACAAGCCGCGCAAAGAAAAAAGAAAAAAATGAGAAGTCACGCGTTCAGTCACAATCACACCAAGTTGAAAATGTCGATTCGCGGCGAGAAAGGTAAAAATACTATTTCAAATTTCATGCAATAAAATTCTTTAAAAATACAGTTCTCCTGCCTTTAGTATTATCACATAAACATGATGTTCAAATGGCCTTTGATTTTTTTCCCTCACTTTCTTCCTTGCCATTCCTGGTTACTACAGTTCCAAGTGAAATACATGGGTACTTCAGCATAAAGTAATGTTTTTTTGCAAAGTCATCATGGATGCACAATGAAAAGAATTTTGTCCATGTTGTTCTAATATATCATTTATTGACAACCATATATATAACCTAATCATTTCTTTGTTCATCTGGTAGATGAAGTTGCACTGTCACTAATGCAGGGGATCGTTCATGAATTGAAAAGCCGAAAATGGATGCAACTGCTTCGGATGGTCCAGTATACCTACCGACTAGATAGATATTGACTAATTTCGTTATCATTGTTTATTTGAACAGCAGCTAGATCATTTCCTTTCAGCATTTGATGATGTATTTAACTAACTTTACTGAGGCAACGATTTCAACGTTGCAGCGGCATTTGAATGCTCTTAAAAGAGTGTCATTGAAAGGTATAACCCATTTGTGGTTATGTTTTTTCCATTCTTATGAGATTCAACTCCTCCCATTACAACTAGTCTTCGTCTATAAAGAGACGTCTGTCTGTTTTACCGTCTTTTGAATAAGATGATAAAGATTAATATGTTATTATAGATAAAATAGTAATTTCCCCTTTAAGAAAAATTTTAAGTACCTATGATTCAGGAAATATCTTATATAAAATGGGAGAATTTCTATATTTCAGTTCACGGCTTTAGGAAAGTTGTATAAATGATTAAGGGAAGAAAATAGAAAGTAAGACAAAAGGACGGGCGGTGGTAGCTGCAACGACTCTTTGAAGTGTCGACATTTTCGTCTTGATTCTGTTCTTTTTTTTTTCTTAAAGGAGGAAATGACTATTTCATTTGTAATCTTTATCAGCTTAATCAAATGGCAGTAAAACTAACTTTGAGCTTTAGTATAATATAAATTGTCCCATCGGAAGAAAGCACAAATGCGAACGAAAGCTCATGGATCACATATCATTGCAACGCATTGGTACAATTCTAAATGTTCGACCTTCAAACACCATATCATGAATGTTGAGAGATGAGGGGGTCATACATTTCCTCTACTACTACTACTACTACTACTACTACTACTACTACTACTGCTACTACTACTACTACTACTACTACTACTACTACTACTACTACTACGACCATTACCATTAGTACTTTCCCACACTCTCCTACTATTAGAACCATTACTACTAGTAATTGCAGTGGTTCTACTACGAATAACTACTTACTGTTATTGAGCATTAAAGATACGCTATCTTTCTATAGAAATATATATATATTATATATATATATATATATATATATATGGGTATGTAGGTGGGAGTGCATCTACGTGTGTTATGTGCAAATATATAAGCCGCTGTGTGTGCGTGCGCCTGCGTACGCCTACGTGCGTGTGTGTGTGTGTGTGAGTATGCTGGCATATATGACGATGATATTTTTTAAGATTACATACATGTCCCATACACATCCCGATATTTTAAGTAGAGAATTACATGTTTTACGAAAAGGTGAGAGAGCATATAATAAACCATTTATATATTCATTGTAATGAAATGCTGGCAAAGTATTATCATTGGCTGATATCTTCGTCAACAACTAATACCGGTCTCCATTCCATAATAAAGTATATATAAGTATATATATATATATATATATATATATATATATACATACGTATAAGTATACCTCGATGCTTGTATGAATATAGATACACTCATGTATTTATATATCTATGTCTATGTGTACATATAAACACATGTATGTATATGTATATACATATACTATATATACATACTTATATAGATGTATAATTTACAAGGTCTCATACGGATATGTACGTTCATATATATTATCGCTCTATAGTAATATGTTGTACGTTGGAGACAGACTATTTTGAATATATATAGATTGTTTAGGCTTCAGAAATATTTGGAAACCTCACGAAGCAATAACGGAGTCTGAAAATTTTCTTTTCATATGCGATATTTCATTTAAATATATCGACGTATCCTTTCAGAAATCTGTGTGTGTGTGTGTGTGTGTGTGTGTGTGTGTGTGTGTGTGTGTGTGTGTGTGTGTGTGCAACCGTTCGCACGGATTATTATGTCATATACACACAGAACATATAAAATATATTAAAAAAAGAGTAACACGACCACCTAGAAATACATTTGACAACCCTTATAAGCATACAACTCCATACACATCGTGTAAATGTTGCTTAGTTGCAATATAATCATATACATGTAACACGTATGCGTATG
>NC_068983.1:155926512-155927072 GCF_001194135.2 Octopus bimaculoides
GGTTGTCAAGTGATGTTGGGGGGACAAACACACACATACAAACATACACACACACATACATATATATATATATATATATATATATATACATATACACGACGGGCTTCTCTCAGTTTCCGTCTACCAAATCCACTCACAAGGCTTTGGTCGGCCCGAGGCTATAGTAGAAGACACTTGCCCAAGATGCCGCGCAGTGGGTCTGAACCCGGGACCATGTGGTTGGTAAGCTAGCTACTTACCACACAGCCACTCTTACGCCTAGATAGATAAATAGAGAGAGAGATACATATATATATTTATATCTCTCACTCACTCTCTCTATATAAATATCCACACACATATATCTCAATAGATACATAGATAAATAGATAGACAGACAGATAGATAGATTAAGCAAAGCGATGCACACGTTTACATGTAAAACGAGTGTATACGCGCTCCTTCATTCATGTTAGTGTTCGAATTAATGTCTATGCATGTATGTATGTTTCTTCGCATGATACATCCTTCTATGTAGCTCTCTCTCTATGGGTGTGTACATATATATATATATATATATA
>NC_068983.1:155930401-155941450 GCF_001194135.2 Octopus bimaculoides
TATATATGTATATATATATATATATATATATATGGGTATATATATGGAAGTGTGAATGTGTATATGTGTGTGTGTGTGTGTGTGTGTATGTGTGTTCTTCTAACATACATTTAACGCTTTTTAAAGTCCTAAAATAAATACTTACAATATGAGGGAGAGAGGAAGAGAGGGGGAGAGGTAGGGAGAGAGAGGGAGAGAGAAAGAGTAGAGTACGTTGAATAGAAATATTTTTTGGACATTAAATGTTCCTACAAATCTGCGAAAATGAACCCTTTAGTTTATGCTTGCATAAACCACTTTATCTACGCTTTTTAAGATGCATTGTGTCTCTTCTGGAGAAAGATATACATACGGACATACATGTTTTTTTATTAGCAAGTGAAAAGACTGGTCGAAGTTTAAAGTGCTATGTCCAAAGATCTAACAATCCATACTGTTCGTGAATAGAACCCACAACATTATGCTCAAGGACCCAACACTCTAAACAGTAGGTCACGCACATACTTTATACACATTCTTTTACTCTTGTATTGTTTCAGCCATATGACTGCGGCCATGCTGGAGCACCGCATTTTGTCGAAGGAATCCACCCGAGGACTTATTCTTTGTAAGCCTAGTACCTATCCTATCGGTCCCTTTTGCAGAACCGGTAAGTTACGTGGACGTAAACACACCAACATCGGTTGTCAAGCGATGGTGGGGGAACAAACACAGAGAGAAAAAAAACATATATATATATATACGTGTGTATATATATATATATATATACACACACGCACACACATACATATATATGTACATACGACGGGCTTCTTTCAGTCTCTGTCTACCAAATCCACTCACAAGGTTTCGGTTGACCCGAGTCTATAGTAGAAGACACTTGCTCAAGGTGCCACGCAGTCGGACTGAGCCGGGAACTATGTGGTTGATAAGCAAGCTACTTATCACACAGCTACATACACACACACACACACACATATATATATATATAACTTTACAGCATTTTGTGTTCTTTGTAAATCAGAAATGATAGAATGTATCGACAATACATAAATTTTGCCAACTGACATGAGACACTTGATATTTATTGAAATCAAAATCATTCATTTTACTAGATCAAAGAACGCAAAACAAAAAGTATTTATTCATCACTAAAACTTTCCAACCAATATTGCTGCCATGATTTTCTTGATATGTTTTAATCTTTTTAATCTTACTGTCAACAAGTTTTTTTTTTTTTTTTTTCAATAAATCTGACTTATATATGTACCATTCCTTCTGAAGCATCGCAAATTTATTTTTCGTCATTCAAGTGTTCTGGAATCAAAATTTGACTTAATGACGTGTCATAAATTTACAATACGTTACAGATCTGGAGGCTGTCCAGACTAAAACAAAGTCACAATTTCATGATCTTGTAGAAACTTTTTAATTAATTTGGCAAAATGAGCAGGAGAATTATCATGTTGGTATAGTGCCAGTATATCTTCGTTGACTTGGCTGATCTGTATTGGGTAGAAAATACTTTTGTTAATTTCTTCCATATAATATCATTCATTCAACGTAGGAAATGTGTATCTAAACCCGTCAACAGACGGAAACTCCACATCACTATGTTCCCATCACTGAATCAAATTTTAATTTGACTTCCTCTAAATATATTGTAGTAGCGATTCCGGAGAAGTGCGAAATTTAAAATTGCCGATAAAATAAAACTTTGGAAGGAAAATGATTTATAACTTAAGCTTTCACTTACAAATGCAACTAGTGATCTCAGATTCATTGCAGCTGTTGGTTTCGTTGTTTAACCTCAAGACAGCACTAGTTGTGAAAACCAATTTTGAAAGGTGTACAGCGAGACCTTTCCATTGTCGCTGAGACACGAAACTTCTAGTAAAACTGCATGCCTATTTGTTATCGCCTCTTTCATTGTTCGGTGATTTACCGTTAGATCGCAATGTTGAAGTAGGAGCTGGGGGGTTTCTATCTAGCTCACACTTTATTAACACCTTTGTGTCTCTGGCTCGGTTTTGTACCCCACACCATTCTTGGTATATACATCAATAGTCTACTTGCTATCCTCTCCTACAACACCCACTCTTATATATATTTCAAATAGCAGGTCTAAAATTGGATCGCATGCATTTGAAACATCACGATCACTTCATATAATAGGTCCACTAGTATTTATATTCTTTTCTATTAAGTATGCATTCTGAACATGACAAAGTCTGTTCAACAATGATTGGGCTTCTGCTTTAGAGCCACAGCCATTAATCATTTGCACTTTAATAGTTAAAGTAAGACCACAACGAATTTCCGCTCTCACATCAAGGTCAGTGCTGCTGTTACACATACAGTATTCTAATTCGAATGCAAAGTAAAGCCACTCAACTAATTAGCATGAATGCGTTTGCTAAAATACTTTAAATTCTGTCTCACAATTGTTCTGTTTTCTCTGTCTGCTATTTGTAACGGTCCAACAAGTACATCTTCTCTTTAGACGTGGATGATTTCGTGCCTACTCCACTGAAGCATTATTCTCTCGTCACTCATCATGTTACCCAGCCACTCTCAGTATGATAGCAAGTTCTTTGCTTCCCATCATGTCACCTCTATAGATTTTTTCTACACAATCATCGGCTTGCAAATACTTAAGGGGAATTCTCACTGCATTAATTTAACGATTGTGGGATCTAGAATCGTTGGGAGAGTTGGACCCTCACTTTAGGACAAATAGAAAATGAAGGAAAATAAAGGACCTGGCAATAAGCTATATTTTCGAACAATTTGATCCATCATTGTATTATTCACTGCCACATTTCATTTTTTAAGACTACTGAGTTGTGCATTGAAGGGAGATTTTGCTGCTGTCACTAACAATTTTAGATAAATTTTTCCGCTGAGTTTTACATCTCTTAGCATTCACATGCTAAATTAAAAGCAAGAATTTGTCAAATACAATTGCACTTTTTGATCGTTAGCTCAGAGTTGGTTAAGATTTTAGATACAAAGCATTCAGATGCTGCTGTGTCGAATTTTTCTAAGAATCATGTTTCCAGGACTACATTATCAAATACGTTCGTTTCACATTGGGCATATAACTGCTATCTCTAGCAGGTCTACGGACAAAGAAGAAGCTACTGTGTTTCTGAACTTAGTTGTTCTGGCTATTGATTCTCTTGATTTTTTCATGTAGTATTCTATGTAAGGTACTTAATAATACATATAATTTACATCCTTTTATCTTCTGAAGATTTGACCTTTGTCTTCAAGGTGAAGAATCATTGGAGGTTGGCAAATATTTACTTTTTTGGGGAAGGCATGAAAAATGAAAACAAATAATTACATCACGTTTAAAAGAAATAAAGTATTATGTAATTACATAAAGCATGATAAAATAATAATGGACTTTAATTAGGCAGAAATATTGAACTCAAATTTTAATAGAAAAATCGAAGTGAACTAAGAAAACCGAAATCAAAGAACAAAACATTGAATAATAACAATATCTAAGCACTTTTTATCAAAGGAAAAAAATAATATAGCAAACTGCTAATAAAATCCTCGTTATTTAATTATAACATGAAACACTAATATCTGCAGTAATTTTGCCTGCTTTCCAAAAATCAAGAATCCATGCTTTAGCAAGTGGTCTATAGTTTCTTATACGGGTGAATTTGGAAGTATGTGTTAATGCATTTAACCTATCTGCATGCGAGTGATTATACATCTTTGTGTGTATAAGCTTAACTTTGTCTCTCCCTCCCTCTTTCTCTCTATCTCTTTCTCTCTATCTATTTCTCTCTCTCTCTTTAGATAGATAGATAGATAGATAGATAGATAGATAAATACATTTCTTTTATTAGCCACACAGGGCTCAACGAAGATGGGACAAATACAATGTAGAGCTTTTCTTTTTGGAAGGGAAAAAAAAAGGGGTGTGTCGATCAAAAGGGATCGTAGGAAGGGAAAAAGGGGGAGTTCGATCAAAAGGGATCGAGAAAAAAAAAAGAAAAAAAAGCGATCAATAGGGATCGTGTATCACACAGTAATATTCTCGTGTAAATAGAGGGGAGGACAGTTTAGGTTTAGCCGTGGAAAGAAAAGCCTACGGAAAAGACCACGGTAACCTTGGTCAATATTCTCATTGAAGAAACTATAACAGTAAGTGACTCTCTTTTGCCTTTTTGTTTTATTATTTTTTTTCTTGGATTTTTTTCTAGTTCATAGGGTTATGCTCAAGATGGCTCCGTCGTTACCTCAACAAACACGTGAGAAAACAGCGTAAACACTATTTTTTAACAGGTTGGTTGCACTCCAGAGTGATCAAAGTTTTGGCAATAGAGTGAAAAGAATCAAAAGTTTTTAAGTGAGGATATTTGTGGATACAACTTAGTTCTGTATGCTTAAATGAAATGACAAAACAGTATCAACAGATAGGAAATGAGTGGACGGGATATTTTTACTTCTCTCTCATGTATCGAGATGAATCTGTCTCACGGTGTCAGATAGCCTATAAGTTCGTTCGCGACGTAGTTGTGATCAGTGCAAATGAGTTTAATTATATTCGTTTCTACTCTAGGCACAAGGCTTAAAACTGTTAGGGTTGAGGTCAGTCGATTAGATCGACCCCACTACGCAACTACTACTTAATTTATCGACCCGAAAGGATGAAAGGCAAAGTTGACCTCGGCGGAATTTGAACTCCAGCTCGCTATCTTGAGTTTGATTATATTTTGTAGCTGATAGTTAGCACTGATAGACCAAACTAATGGTGATAGGGGAAAGGAGAATAGTCTAGGAGTAAGCAGGTATTGCCTATCGTGCGATTACTATGGAGCAGCTATAAGTAAAATGTTAGCAGTGCCTTCATAACCAGTAGTTCGAATTACATAAACAAGATTTTTCTTTACTATTGAGACTGCATTGAGTTCCTAATTCAATATTTTTTCGGTACTTTACTTTTCTTTATACGGTGCCGGTTTGCTCTTTATTTTAGATTAGTCGCAGCTTTCTAAAATCTACCTCTGAGCACTCTATAGCTTATCGATGTTGAAAACGAATAATTCATCCCCACATATTTGAACAAAGAGACTTTTGTCAAACTCTGGGTTGATAATGTTGCTGATAGAAGGTGAAATGTATGGCAGCAGGATTTAGCTCCATGTCTTACCTCCGGAAGGAGTCATAAGTTGTTGTCCATGAATTTCTACGATTTTCCCAGCCCCAATTTTTTTACCTCCTAACGCCCCTGATTGTAATCCCATGGGTTACTATGTGTGTGGTGCAGTTGAGAAACACACCAACAACTCCGCCTGCAACAACAAAACTGTGCTGAGGCTTAAGATGAAGGTGCTCGAAAATTTTCCTCAGGAAATAGAGAGGAAAGCTTTGCGCCAGGCTCCGGAGCTGTCTTGAAACTGAGGTAGACGCTGAGAACGGCTAGTATGAGTAAACTGTTATCTCTAAGCCTTATTCTAGTTAATTTATTTTTGATTTTTTGAAATACTTTTATTTTTAACGGGATAATGTGTTCTCTTCTTTCTATGCAAACTGTCAAATTTAACCCGAACATCCTGTACATATATGCATAACACACGCATGCGCACACATATATAGTTACTATTACGTAACTTTACGTACACAACTCATAAAGCTTTTACTTTACATTTCAATTTTTAATTCTCTCCTATTCACATAAAATTATACTGTCGTAACAGTATTTATCTCTTTAGTCAATTTTTATGGCATATAATTTTGACTACATAAATTTTTACAACGTATAATTTTGTTAACAGAAAATAAGAAATACATTAAAAGTACATTCAAGCGAATGCAAACTGACTGCAGCTTCTCACATTTCTAAATTTC
This sequence comes from Octopus bimaculoides, assembly GCF_001194135.2. Taxonomy (NCBI): domain Eukaryota; kingdom Metazoa; phylum Mollusca; class Cephalopoda; order Octopoda; family Octopodidae; genus Octopus; species Octopus bimaculoides. The sequence goes on from NC_068983.1 coordinate 155,936,276, forward strand.
GATGGAAAGTGTATAATTGGCATGAATAGCCAAACATTCGATCAGCAACGTTGTTCCTAACACGCAAATCCCTTACATGTTAAAGCCTCACAATTTCGTTTTTACATATACGTATATACGAGGGGTTACTGAAAAATTCCTACCTTTAAAGGTGTAATGAATGGCCTGGCTGGAGGCCCAACTTTACGATTTCTTTTATAAGGCATAAACAAACTGAAGGACCGCTTCAGTGTGTGAATCTGAGACAGAAATATGTTGAATAAAATCATAATTGACAGACCTCCTGTATTTTCTTTTACCTAAAGCCAGGAACTTTTCAGTACTACCTCGTATATAAAACTGCATAATTTTATGTATATAGTCACATAATAATTTTGATGCATCATCTACCACTTAATCTAAATTCAATAGATAAGCTGAATCGTGTCAGATAAACAAGAGTACATTGGCATGAATTCGGCGTAAACAGTTAGTAACGTACTATTCACCCACTACGGGTAACAGCAAGAAAACGCGAGATTTCCTCTTTATCTTGGCTTCCTTTTCTTCTCTTTCTTTTCCCACCACTCTCCTATTGATTCCCTAGGCTTTTGCCTTCATATTTTAAACAACGATCGTCTTTACCACATTGCGTATCCAGTCTGATGAACCCGAACGTAAATTTCAAATAGTACGACGTAAGGTATCAGCTGCTATACCCATATTATAGACATACATTCATGCATACATACATACAATGATGGTGACGAATACGGAATACTATCACTTATAATGTTTGATATAAATGCAAGCGCGTTGAAAGAAATGGGTATCTTCTTCGAGTAAATGTAAAAAAATAACCTTTTTGAAAAAGATCCTGGTAGTAATCAAATAGTGAAACACATAGGACGTGGAAAATTATTAAACATACTCCATGGTGACGAAAGAATCGGAGTTATCGAGAAAAGTTCCAGAGGACTTTCGATCTGAACCAAGACCCATATCAAATCTACAGAAAGGCTAGGAAAGCTCCTTAGAGAAGCTACATTAAGAGACTTAAAGAAATACCAAACATTCTTAAATTCTTCAGAAAAACAACATTTGTTGAAAAGAAATATTACACTCTATACCAAATAAAATCACTCAGCCAATATGCACAAATAATAACACTCGCATTAACAATACAGTAAATGTTTCCGAGAAGAGACTGTGAACGAAAAGAAACACGAACAATTGGAATGCAACCCTTACAAACTGCCGCAGACTACATGGATATGTAACAATCACGATCTCACAGAAACATAAACTAATAAAATCGCAGTTTGCATCGAAATTCAAGCAGACTTTACCACTTAAATACATAGTATGTATAGTTGCCAAATATACTCATTTCTCCATTTAGTTGTGGTAGGTATATTCTATTTTGGGGTATGTATAATTTCTGAAGGGAGTGTTTACTTTCTAGTTTTCTTGTCAAGACACTTTCAATGCACTTAAACTCCGATGCTTTATCTTGCAGTTTTCATTTAAAACGTGCATACTGTTGACTTCAGTATCCATATGGCTTTTTAATTCCGCTATAGAACTTCCTAATAATTATTCTGGTTCCCTTTTATGTTTTCTTATGGAATATACTTCACCAAATGTTTCTTATGCTAAGTTCCTATCAGTCTATTTAATTTTCTATTTTCTGATTTTGGTATCTTGATTAATGAATAAACTCCTACATTTCTGGCTTTGCGATTGAATATTATTGAATATCAATTTATACTTCATTTGACTCTTTTGGCTTGGAACTAGTTTCAATCTATCCTATATATGCGGAGTAAATTGCTTATCTTTGTTCACAATATTTGTAAAACTGCAAGTTTCATTTGGCATATATACTAATAGAATCAGAAAGTAGTGTAAAGTAAGCAGGTTTCCTGAAAATCCTCCTTAAATGTTTTATTATAATCTTGTCATGTAATGATAGTGCTTCCATTTCTGGATGACATGGTTGATTTACTATTTTGTTAATAGAACTGCTTTATTTGTTTATAGCATCTAGAATGTCTGTAATTATTGTTCGCTGACAAATTCTTTTCGGTAATCAATTCATATCATTTTCAGTCATTTGTTTTTGTTCACCTGCTCTCAATAACGACTCTGTTTATAAACAGCTGATATTTGCTCTCATATATAACCTCGAATTTCTTTCGGCCTCCCTGGTAAAATATATATCGTTGAAGCATAAGCGGTGTGACAGATAGAACTGATGACTTAGCATATTGCACATAAAATGGCTATTTGCAGCAGTTCTGAAATTCGTTGATGTTCGTTTTTGTTTCGTTTCTACCTCGTTTTTGTATAAATTCATTCCATACTTTTTGCTGTTGTTTCGTATATAGTGTAGGAATCTTTCATTTAAAAAATGCATTTTATAGAAGAGCCGTCTAGTAGTTCACACTTTTTTGGGCTTCCAAATCCCCCTTGTTATACTGATTAAGTTTTCATCATTCTACATTTGCTTGTTCTCTTTGGATCTCTTACATTCTGATTTAATGTGTTCCTCAATATAATTATATTTGCATTGATGTTTCTTTTCTATGCTGTGATGAGTTTTTTTTTTAATATTGATGCTTTGGTAGACTATCTAAATATCTGCTTTTCTACGAAACTTATTCGGCAATTCTTTGTCAGAAATAGCTCCATAGCCAGACCTCTTTTATGTTCACTTATTGTATCCACTTAATATTAGCACACCATATAGTTTCTGTTAGATCATTCTTCATTGTTGACGACACTGCTCTGTTGTGTGATATTATTTTCCTGGCTTTTATGTAGTAGGTTGATATCTATATTTACTGTGGCGTATTATTCACATAGATGATTATGTGGTATTTCATATAGTTATCAACTTTGTAGATTTTACTTACAATGTCTGTGTAACTATTTTCGATTTTTTGTAATGACTTCTCCCTTTCTTGCTGCTATCATATCTTCAGAGTTCTATTGTGTCACATGTGTTATCGCTATTATTGTGTTATTTTCATTGCGTTTTGAAAATGTATATGTTCTGTCTGCTGAGTTGGGCTGATTTCCATTGTTTTTGAAAGCTTGTTGTGTTAGTTTACTGTAGATTCTTTGGTTCTTATATACGCCTATTTCCTATAATAGTTCCGAAATATTTCTAAGGCTTATTGCGAATCTATGTAATTCGCTAATGCATTTGAATCCACTTCTATTCACTACATAGTGAATGTCATAGTGTGAGCGTGTGATGTATATCATGGCCGTACTGTAGAGTTTAAAGAGTTAGACGGAATGACTTTGATTCGTACTATCTAGATTGAGAATATCCAGTGCAATGTCTGCAAAAGGATGTTGAGAAAGAGAAGGAGGGAGGGAGAAGGAGAAAAAGAAAGCTCGTGGAGAGAGAGCGGGATAGCAATAAGGAGAGATTAATAGAGAAAGGGTGTAGGTGAATGTGTGTGGGTGTGAGTATGAATATGGGCTTTTGGTCAAAATGCTTCACAATTTCCATTTTTGATGGAATTTAACAAGCATGAGGCAGAATATTTTATATTATTTCAGCCATATCACGTTGAATGCACCGGTTCCCGCTCAATCGCCGAAGTTAAGCAACGAAGAGCCTAGTTAATACGTAGATGGGTGACTGCTTGAGAAACCTGTGTGCAATAAGCACCTCACAATGCTGATATCAGAATGGATTTCGAATTGATAAAAGTATGGTGTGTTAGTCTTGAAGATAGACAAAATAAAAAAAGTATGGACGGGCTAGCGATACTGTCGGGGGAAGTTATGAAGCAAATAGTAGAGCTGGGCTGTAAGTACTTGTAGATATTGGAAATAGCTAAATTGATGGAGAAAGAAATGACAGAAAAATTTAAGGTAGAGTACTTGCGTAGACTGAGACTGATCCGTAAGTCGAAATTAAACGGAGGGAATAAGGTTGAAGCTATCAACACCTGGGTGGTTTCACACCTTAGATATGGAGCAAGGTTAATCGCATGGACAGTAGATGAACTAAACAGCTTAGACAGAAAGACAAGGAAGTTGCTGACTAAATATGGGATACTCAAACTAAAAAGTGACACAGACAAACTGTATTTACCAAGAAAAAGAGTGGGGGACTGATTGGATCCGAACACAACATTAAAGCAGAAGAAAACAACATAGAATGATATGTAAAAAATCCCACAGAACCACTATTATTAGAAGTATGAAGGTCAGGCTTACGTAGGATGGAAGATTGCAAAGATAAAGCACTGTACAAGCACTTGAGAATGAATGAAACTGAAAATAGGTAGATAAAGAAAAGAATGCATAGACAATTTCATAGGGATGTTGAAAATGAGACAGACAGAGAAAAAAGATAGCTATGGATGACCAAAAGTGATTCAAGTCCAGAAACGTAGGCTCTAATCTGTGGTGCCCAAGAACAAACATTAAGAACCGATTACATCAAATAGACAACACATCGAAAAGTTATAAGTGCAGAATTTGTGGACAAACGGTGATTGGTACATTGATTGGTAAGCTAGTGGCGTACCAATCAATGTACGCCACTAGCCCAGAAAGATTATAAGATACATTATCAAAACTTACGCAAACATTGTCCATTGGACACTTTGCAACAAGTTTGGACTTGATACAGCAAGCAAGTTGTACGGACATAAACGCGAAGGTATCATCGAAAATGACAATGCAAAGATCTTATGAGATTTTATGATTCAGTGTGACCATGAGATACAGAATAAGAAACCCAACATAGTGTTAATTGAGAAAGAAGAGAAAAGATACTGAGTCACAGATATAGCGTGCCCAGCTAACAACATGGTATGTGATAAGGAAGAAAGAAAAGTCGATAGACATGATGGGTTAGCTTGGTAGGTTAAGCAGCTGTAGTCGATGAAAAAAGTGGCAGTAGTATCAATAATTGTCGGAGACATGGAAACAGGGAGTAAAAATCTTGAGAAGTACATTGAACAAATAGGGGCTGTAATAAGGCTTGATGGAACCGCTCGAATACTCCGGATGGTGCTCGAAAAATAAAGGGTGTTACCTTAGTTCACTGGTAGTGAACAGCTGGCACCGTAGTACATCTCCAGCGTTAGAAGCTGTGAAAAGGCAATAATAATAATAATAATAATAATAATAATAATAATAATAATAATAATAATAATAATAATA
>NC_068983.1:155942819-155946490 GCF_001194135.2 Octopus bimaculoides
ATGACAACGTTTCTCTAAAAGAAATGGAAAAACTTTCAAAATACAAAGACCTGGAAATAAAGATAACTCGAATGTGGAATCTAAAAACAGAAACAATTCCTATCATTGTAGGTGCCTTAGGTATAATAAAAAATACTCAGACAAATACATAACAAAAACACCAGGACTTACAAATATATATAACATACAGAAAATTGCACTACTGGGTACTGCACACATTCTACGCAAAACACTTTCAATACAGTAAACATAAGAGCACCACAGCAATCCACAGCACATACCCAAGGCGCACAGAGCTGCGCTCGGTAGTGAAGTGAAAGCACGTTAAAAAAATAAAACTACTGAACCATAATAATAATAATAAATATAAATACTTGCTAATAGAAATTTTAAAAAAATTGAAAAAAATGTAGCACCTGAAGGCGACTACCGTACCAGTGTTTGTAGCATCTCTAGGAATGATAAAAATATGTACTGAAACCTATTTGAAAATGATACCAGGCTTACCATCCCTACAGAAAGTGCAAACATTTTGTTAACTGGAACACTCATGTACTGAGAAGAGCATTATCGCTGTGAAAACAACATCCATTCATGAATTTATTTATTTATTAATTTGTTTTAAATACATATTTTATCTGTGAATTTGCGCGTGTAAACTGGGAATAAATACAATGAACTTCTCTGCCCTAGGCTTACAGAAAACACTCGGCAAGAAATTGAAGAAAATTTGAAGAAAGAAAAAAAACAACATAATAATAATAATAATAATTTCATTTATTTTCCATGAAGGTTAAGGGGGACAATATAAAAGACAGACATAATTAAAAAAAGGCAAGTAAGTATTCACGGTATACACTGAAAAAGAAGAGACATATTCATAGCATACAAAGGTTGAAAATAAATTGCGGGTATAACGATAAAGATGTAGCACTCCTGATACAAGAGAACCTCTAGAGAAAATCGAAGAACCCCACAGACCGAGGTTTCCCTGAATACCAAAAGTTTCTTCTCTCCGACTTATAGATCTACACTGAGTGAGGTACCATCCACTCTTGCCATTTTCGCAACTTAATCCCCAACTATCAATAAACTCACGTGCGGACAGCACTTCCCTCTCCACTCTCAATTTCCTTCTCAGGTGAAACTTGAAGTCAATGTGACCTCTTCCATAGAGAAATGTATCTGTCTTAATTACTTTCAGTCTTGTCCACCAAAGAACCTCTTTCACCACAGCCACCCGGCAAAGGAAAACTGCCTTGCCTGCCCGACTGAAAAATCCGTCCCATATGTGACAACAATGCCTAGATACTGAGCGAGTATGCGCTGGACAATTTCATCACTCTGCGCTCACCTCTGACAAGCTGTCTGCAGATTTTATCTCGAACAGCAACGACAAGAACATTAATAATTATGTGTGGTATCAAAACTGAAACAGTCTCACATATTGTTAGTAAATGTAGCAAATTGGCTCAAAATCGATTACCTCGACTCCAGTGCTGAACTGGCGCTTATAATATCGATCCCGAGACGAGGAAGGGTAACATTAACTGCAGTGAAGGTGAGAACTCAAAAGGAAATGAACCGTGGCTATATGTGACAGGGAGTTTAGTCCGATACTGTAACGATTCTGAATATTCACTGGTATAATCTCTATCTCTTATAATGACTCAAGGTCATAATATTTTGGGGGTTTGTAGTCTATTAAATTGATCCCCAGTATTTTATTGGTACTTTATGTTTCGACCCGAGGAGGATAAGTTGACCTTCACAAGATTTGATCTCTGAATAAGTAAAGCATTTTGTCTGCCACTTCACTGATTTGGCCAATCCACCGTTGATAAAAATAATAACAATGATAGTGTTACATAAACCCAATAACAATAACAGCAAAACAAAAATAAAAATATTAATCATTATCATCTTCATCCTCATCGCCGTCCTTATCATCGTCGTCGTCATCGTCGTTGTTGTCGACCTTGTCTCCCTCGTCATCATCACCATCACTATCGTCATCGCCATTATTGTTATTATTATTATTGTTCAGTAGTTTTATTTTTATAACGTGCTTTCACTTCACTACCGAGCGCAGCTCTGTGCGCCTTGGGTATGTGCTGTGGTTTGCTGTGGTGCTCTTATGTTTACTGTATTGAAAGTGTTTTGCGTAGGATGTGTGCTGTGCCCAGTAGTGCAATTTTCTGTATGTTATATATAAAGTCCTGGTGTTTTTGTTATGTATTTGTCTGAATATTTTTTTATTATACCTAAGGCACCTACTATGATAGGAATTGTTTCTGTTTTTAGATTCCACATTAGAGTTATCTCTATTTCCAGGTCTTTGTATTTTGAAAGTTTTTCCATTTCTTATATTATTATTATTACTATTATTATTATTATTATGATTATGATTATTATTATTATTATTATTATTATTACTATCATCATCATCGCTGTTCACACATTTTATTGAAGACAGTTAACAGTCAAGCACAGTTATATTATCATAGCAATCTTTCGGTTTTAGGCATACAATGATGATAAATGCAAAACGCTACTACAATCACCCATCTGGGAATAAATATTAATATGATACAACCCATACACACTTATAAGCATATATTACTAAACGCAATATATAAATATACATAGATTGTGCACATGGATATACGTATTTAATATGTTATTTCATGTTTCATTCAGACAATGTATAGACCAGTAGAAAACCCATTTATATCGCATATTAATGCCAACGCGATATTCAATTTTATTTGCAGCAGATGTGCTGACTACCAAACTGCGTGTATACATACATACATATATACTTACATACATACGCACACACATGCACACACATTCACACAGAGACACAGATGTATGTATGTATACATCTATACATACATCCACTCACACTCATATATGTATATATTATATTTATTCAGCCGCATATATATATTCATGCTTATAAGCACATGCACACATCAATTTGTATGGAATACCATGTTAGTTATAAATTGATGTTATTTTTCCTGTCCTTATATTTTCAATATTTCAGTGATTGCTGTAGATCTCCCTCAAAGGAACCAACATGATAAATTCTCATTGTAGGAACGGTTTACCATCTACGATATTAGGTATAACCACATGCACACTTTTATATACATACAAACTTACATTTATGCATGTGTATATATATATGCACATCCACGTCTATACATATATCTGTACATGTTTGCATACATACATATATACATGCACACACACTCATAGGGATAGATTCATAGATAAAATGATAGACAGATAGCGGGAGAGAGAGAGAAGAGAGAGAGATAAAGCGAAAGAGAGGGGAATAAATTTTCTCAAGTCACAAATGAAAAGACATTTCACTGCCAATAACAGTTGATGTAATGGAGAGAGTGCACAACATTAAAAATGGTGTTATTACAAATGTATTAAGTTCCAAAACCATGGGATAGACTTATACATGAAGAAAATAGATTGAGAAACGAATATTAAAGCCAATTATACCTATATTATATATCGGATCGAATGCATTAAGTTTCTGATATATGTGTGTGTGTTTGGGCATATGTGTATGCGTTTGCGCTTCCTTGTGTATGGGCTGAAAGTGGGGTTTCAACGTATGCATGAATATATGAATATATATGCTTGTT
>NC_068983.1:155946746-155947428 GCF_001194135.2 Octopus bimaculoides
ATATATATATATATATATATATAAATCAAGAAGAAGAGTACTCACCACGTTTCTTGGAGATGAAATGGTATTTGTTTAGAACTTCACTCCGCCATCCATCAATTAATATTTTTATATATGTGTCCGTATGTGTATGTCTATGCGTGTGTATCTGTATTCATTTGTGCATGTGTGTATTTTTGCGAGTATGTGTTTGTGCGAGTTGTGCGTGAGTGTATGTATATATACATAAGACGTTCGAAATTTGCTTTTAGTGCCCGAAATCATATTCATAATCTGATGAGCATACATTATAGCTTAAATAGCAAATGCCAGAAACGGAGGTCAGTAAAATTCAAGCAGTAACCTTCTTAGACCCAGTGGAATGAAGGATATTTACAACCCTCTACATTACAGTATTGAGTGCATCTATGGTTGGAGACATGTACATTATTATAAGGTCACCGTATATATATATATATATATATTAAATATATACTTTTATAAAACAAAATTTTACAAAATATATAGTATCTGTTAACAGTCTTAGCAAAAAGCTCACAGGTGAGTTTTTGTATATATATATATATATATATATATATGTCTCTGTAAAAGATAGAGCTCAAAATCGATGCATTGAAGATACTTTATTGCAGCAACAATTATAATAGCTGAAACAAGCTCTATCTTTTAAGAGACATAT
>NC_068983.1:155947570-155948969 GCF_001194135.2 Octopus bimaculoides
TGATCTTTATGCGCATATTCCACAAAGTGGGATTGTTTTCGGTCGTTATCAAGTACCCTGTTCCCCTGTTGTAAATAAAAGAAATTGAAAAGAGATGAAAATGTCAGAAATTGAGTGAAGCAATCCCAAAGATTGCTCGGCGTCCGCATTAGGGAAGAAGCATGGAATAGACGTGAAAGAAGTGAAAATGTGGAAATTAGGATTAAGGAGATGAAACTGAGAAGGAAAGGTATTATTTGTGCATAATTTGAATGTCCATGATGGTAAACATATGAATCGGCTGGAAAAGAAATGAAGGAAATTGTTTTGAGTTGATATGCAGGTAGACTTGCAGACAGTAACCGGATTGGTTGTTATTTGTAAGGCGTCGTGTTACCGCTGAACAGGTATGTGCGAGAAGCCGTTACGTGGTACGAACGCGTGCTAGAAATAGCAGTGAAATATTTCATATTTCTTTAGTGAAATGAGTTTAGGAATGATTGTAGGTAAGTTATTAGGTCTGCAGGGTCGCATTATTGAAGGAGGCAGAAAGGAAGTCGGCAAGAAGTAATGCGTGCACTGGCACGCATTCAGTAAGGAGAAGTGTAGAAAGTGTGAGTGTTTGTGCTCGTTATCAAGTAGCGTGTTCCCCTATTGATGCGGAAAGAAATTGAAAAGAGATGAAAATGCATAAAATAGAGTGAAGCGAAGCAAAAGCCTGCTCAGCGCCCGCATTACGGAAAATAATGGAATTATTTTGAAAAAAGTGAAAACGTAAAAATCAGGAGTATGGACACTGAATGGAAACGAAACGGTATTATTGTATCATAATTGGAAAGTCCACGATAGAAAACATCGTTGGTCAAGATTGCTTTGATATAACAATGTGAAGATTTGATAGAAATTGTGGGAGGAGAGGAAACAGTGATTATGAATTTCGTTCCCAATCTTATTTGCCTGGAAATGAATTCTGTCGTATATATAAGAAAGCAGCCAGCTAGAAGGATGGAGATATCAGTAGTGCTATAGCAGTCTGGGGTCGTTTTAAGTCTCCATACCCTAGGAAGGTTAGAGGTGAAGTGGATGATTCCATTGTACCGTTGTGACAAGTCATTTTTATTTGCCTATCGTGGTACTTAAATGAGAACGAGATATAAGGGGTCAATGTTTTTGAGATTCCGGTTCGAATGATATGAGTGTCTTTGTTTCACTTTTGACACGTAATACTTAAATAGTGGAGGAGATATGATGTTGCTGTGGGCTCGAACTATGCAAGAAGTTAAGATTTCGTTTTACTAAAACACAACCGGGACCCTAAGTAAGGCATGTGTAAAATTTGAATTAAATTGGTTGTGTAGTTCTCGAGTTTTAGGGATTCACACAGACACAGACAGACAGACAGACATTCTCATTTATATAT
>NC_068983.1:155951566-155952358 GCF_001194135.2 Octopus bimaculoides
ATTGCTTCACGTGGTATGAACCATCACATATGTACATGTCTGTATTTCGCGTTAGCTTTCAATAAGATATTTAAGTATATGTGTGTTTTGATGCCTTTATGTGTGTGCGCGTGTGTGTGCGCGCGTGTGCGTGTGCATGTGTGTGCGTGTGTGTACGCCCTTGAATTTGTGCTGTGTGAGTATATAAATATATTTTTCAATAATATATTTCCATGTGTATATGACATGTAATCCCATACACACACGTTTAGAAATACATAAATACATACATATATATATATATGAAGCTTATAAATAAACCCTTTCACATCAACTTTATAACGCTTGATGAAAATTAATGTTAAACTGAGACCTAAATGACAAGTGAAGTATATTTAATATTTCGGAAGAACTGACATTTGAAAAGTTGTGAACTTCAAATATGATTTATTTGAAAATACTGATGAAATCAGATGTCAAGGTAGGGCAAAGCCCATCATTGACATCTTGAAACACTTTCTTGAAGATGTTGAGAACTTACTTGACATGTTAAATATATTCAGATTTATTTAATATCTAGATATATTTGTTGATTTCTCTCGGTTTTATTAGTTTTGCTTAGTTTTTCTTTTAGGAGTTTTCATTTTGTTTTCCTTTTATAATATATGTTGACTCTATTTGGTTATACATTACCTTTCTGTTATAGTTTTTAGTTTTGTTTTTCACATCCTATATAAGAATCGATCTTTAAAAAAGATCTTTAGAACAGATGCGTGTTGATTATATTGCCCAAAGAGAGTAAATATACTGTCA
>NC_068983.1:155954368-155956932 GCF_001194135.2 Octopus bimaculoides
TATATATATATATATATATATATATATATATATATATGGTAAATCCCCAAAAAGAACAAACACAAAAAAACAGCAACGCTAGGACGCCAACGATTCACATATATGAATACATGCAAAGGTATATAAATATTAGTGTGTTTGTGCTTGAGTGTATACATGTGTGTACGTGTTAATGTTTGTATTTATGCGTAGTTATATATAAAAACAACTTCACATTAAACTCAATAAAAAGAATCTCTCTCTAATTTTTGGTACGGCATATATTCATTTTTATATAGAGAACACTGACTGTGACCTCATGGGTTTTGTTTTAACAACGGCTATCAGTCAATTGACAGCTGGAATGCCGGAACTTCGAAGTCGTTATCAATATTTACGCGGTAATAATTTATATATATATATATTATATATATAAGTAATATATACACGTTATGTGTGCGTGTGAACGTCTATACGTATGTATATAAATTGCAAGCAGTATGTTAAGAAATTGTTTTCTCTTCTTGTTAAACAGCGTATAAATGCACGATTGAAATACGTAGTGTCTCTAAAGATTCCTAAACTCACCAATATCAACACTTGCAACTATTTGTATCAACACTTTCAAATATTCTTAATGAGAAACTGGAGAAAATAACTATTTCCATATCCCCAAATTTTTACCTGAACTAGCTTTACGATTAAATTATCTCCCAGCGATGTGTACCCTCAAATATGTTAAGGCAACATACCTTGGCATCAACATTTCACCTATGCATCTCCACGAATGTTCATATTGGACAAGTATACACATTTCCTATAATTCTCCCAAACATTAAACAAAAACATTTATTCTGTAACGATGAGTTTTGACCGTATAGGAATTTCTCACAGCCGTATCGGCGATGAGCTTATTCCAGTCATAATTTACTGTCTTTAATGAAGGTCTTATTTACTCTCAAGCTCAATCTGAACTTTTCTATCATGTTTCTTTGGTCAGAGTTGACAGTATAATGCGTAGTTCATAACACCATCTGAATAATTTCGTGTCATAGGCATGGTTTTCTAATTATATTTCATTGGTATGATCTTCTTGCTATACTCCCGACTAATTACGTGCCAGTGGTCATATCCCTTAGTTTATACACGGTTAATCATTTTACTTTCGTCTGACATCCTAGTTATACGCCCGACTAATTAGTTTTTATTGATCACCCGACTATTCTCCAACTCTACGCCCTCATTTGAATCCTTGTAACAACGTTCACTTTCATTTTGTCGATTTATCTGCTTTCAGTGGACAGGATCAATTGCATGACTTTTTATGGCGATTTGTATTCAGTGAATGGTAATTAGCAATGGTATCGTCTAAGTGAGACCATAGGAACACGACGCTTCCAATTCTCATCCTCTTCACTTCTACATATACAATGAGAAAAAAAGAAAACGCACTACGTTAAAGGAACTCACCGACATTAGCTTATATATCATTGACTACTGCTGCTCTAAATAACTTATTTTTGTTATTAATGTTATTTAGAGTAATATCACTGTCGCATAACCACAATAATAAGGAATTCCACTGATAATTATTTTGTTGTATTTTGTTGTATTTAATTTCTTCCATATGCTAAGGACGATATGGAATGATCTCAAAGAATTTTAGTTACTATATCTAACATATAAATTGACAAAGAGGCACCGTCATTTAGCTTGTGCACTACTTATTTCGAAGCTGAATGAATAAGACTTTTTCGAGAGTAAAAGTGTTTTACACCCGTATACAATGCAATGCCGCTGAGTCAAAATAACATGCCGATCATGTGCAGTCATATTCACATACATGCATGTATATGAATACGAGACTATACGACTATATTCCTAAGTTTACATTGCTACAAAATATTTTCTATAAAACGTTTGGTAACAAGTAAATTAACTTCAGAAAAAAAAATATTAAGCTGAACAATGTTCAATACGTATATGACTCAAAGTATTTTTATACCAACAATAAAAAAGTGTAGCCTAGAATAGGTTGTAGATTTTTGAAGCCAAGAAATCTATGTATATATGTATGTATGCATATATTGGTATGTATAGACGTGTGTGTGTCAGGCATTGCGAGGCAAAATCCCGGTGTAGAACTCAATATATGTATGTTTCAGAACAAAGGGGAGCACTCCGTCGGTTACGATGACGAGGGTCCCAGCTGATGCGATCAACGGAACAGCTTGCTCGTGAAATTAACGTGCGAGTGACAGAGCAATCCACAGACACGTGTACCCCTAACGTAGTTCTCAGGGAGATTCAGCGTGACATAGAGTGTGTGACAAGGCCGGCCCTTTGAAATGCAGGTACTACTCATTTTTGCCAGCTGAGTGGACTGGAGCAACACGAAATAAAGTATCTTGCTCAAGGACACAACGCGTCACCGGGAATTGAACTCACGACCTTACAATCGTGAGCCGAATGCCCTAACCACTGAGCCACGCGCCTTCACTGTTTCAGAACAAAGCATAAGATAAATATAGAGCGGTAATAAGGAAAAGAAATGACACAGGGAAAACAATGGTTGTTATGAACTT
>NC_068983.1:155957943-155959793 GCF_001194135.2 Octopus bimaculoides
GTATGTATGTATATGTATATATATATTATAAAAAATAATATGGTACTCAGATATCTGGATGGTTGTACATTTACAGATTTTTATTAATATGTCACATGTTTTTATAAATTTTATTCTCTGATGAGAATTTTGCTCTTGTTAAGTATTTCTTTGGGTTTTTCTCTTGGCGTTTACAGTTTTTTTAATGCTATATTTGTTTAGTAGGTTTCCCATTTTGGGGCTTTGTAGGACTATTGGTAAGTTTGAATGAATAATGCGAAACATGTTGGTGATTCCAAAGCTATGTGTGTTTATGAAAGGATGATGTCTTATTTGTTTTTCTTTTGGGAGTTCTGAGTTCTGTGATGACCAGTTTCATTGCTCTTGAGATTCCGTTTTTTATTAATGTGAGTGTGTGCATTCACCTCCAGACCTTCTATATATATATATATATATATATACATGCACGCACGCATACATACACACACACATAGTTACAGACACAGTTGTATGCGACGATAAGGAAATGCATCATAGAGGGACAGAACGGATTAATCGGAGCAGGAAGACAACGTGGACAGAAAGGGTCGCTGAAGAGGTCACAGACGTGCGACCAAAGTAATGAAAGAGTGAAGAACGAATATGTAGTCAATGTGTTTATTTGGCAAAAAGAAGAAGACCATCCCGAAATAATAGCAACATACACACACACATACACATTTGTGATTGATTTAGCAACATGGATTCGTGGTACGGATGTGAATTATGTATGCGAACATATATGTGTGGATCGGTATGTGCCTATGTGTACGTATGTGTGTATGTGCGTATGCTTTTATACAGCTAGTAGGATAGGTTAAGTGTGACAATGATCGTTAGGTTATGTTACCGTATACTTGCTTCTGTAGAAGATGTAAACGCGAATCAGTATCTTCTAATCTCCGTTCAAGAATATGGCATTCACACTGTGACCTAGCAATGTCAGAATTCAAATATTTGCAAAATATATACAATACTCGGTGTGAAGAAAATTTACATAGTTATCGCTGAATATGATTTATATTCTATATTCTTATTATCTTAAATATGTAAATAAATTCCGATGTATTTTGAGGCTTGAAAGTTTTCTTATTGTATTTGTGTACGTGCATTATTATGCATATATTTAGCCTTTATGTTTTGTGATTGTGGGTGCATATGTAAATACGTATGTTCGCATAAATATGTATTTACACACACACACACATATACGTATATATATATATATATATATATATATGCGTGTGTGTCTGTGTGTATTCACACATAAATACAGTCACATGTGTTTATCTATTTTTATATGCATATGTGTATATACCATATGTATGTGTATAATTGCTTACACGTTTACGAATTGCTATGATTATTGACACAACCATTTACGAACACAACACAGATACACATATGTATACAGATACACTCACACACAAGCACACACGCTTATATATCTACGCATATGTACAGAGAGAATTGAGGAAAGAAAAGCAAAAGAGGGAGAAATACATTTTACTGAAGCTATTTACACGTTCGTTTATGAGAAATTGAAAATAATACATGGTATAAAGATTTATAAAGTTTATACATTTATTCAGCTACGATAATTGTACATACGTATATCTGTACGTATCTCTGTGCTTGAATGTGTTTATACATACTGGTATGCTTAAGATTATATGGATATTAACATAGTTACGACACAAATATGAATTGCTTTACATCTGTAAAAGTGCATGCATATCTACATATGTATCTGTCTGTCTGTCTATCTATCTATCTATCTATCTATCTGTCTATCTATCTATATATATATATATATATATATATATATATAT
>NC_068983.1:155959906-155960488 GCF_001194135.2 Octopus bimaculoides
TATATATACACACACATACACATTTGTATATATATATGTATATAAATATGTATAAATGTATATGTGTGTACGTGTATGTGTGTTGTGTGTGTGTATGAGAGAGAGAGAGAGAGAGAGAGAGAGAGAGAGAGAGGCAGGAATAAATCAATAGATAGATAGATAGATAGATAGATATATAGATAGATAGATAATTTGGTCCAATGAGACATTGTATTTCCATTTATACCTTTCTACGAACGACACACTCGAATACCAGAAACACACATAAAAGTAAAGACATACGAAAAGTAAACCCTCACGGGGAAATATACATAGAAACCTGTATCCATTTGTGAATGTTTGGCTGCGTTATATATGGAATTTCTTGTTCATTCTTTTTTGTCAGTACGTGTGCATTTGTGCGCAGGTGAATGCGCATGTCTTTCCATGTGACCATTTCATTAAATGTAAAGGAAGCAAACAATTATAGCTTCCCTGTCCTATACACAAGCAAATATGCGCTTGTGTGTTCTGAGGTGGGGTATGTATATGCATATACATATATATATATATATTTACACACACAAGATCGGAAGAGCACAC
>NC_068983.1:155961632-155962870 GCF_001194135.2 Octopus bimaculoides
ATGTACATTACACTACTATTTTGTATTGTTGGTGATGTCTTGCTGCTACTGTTATTGTTGACCTTATCATATAGCTTCCACTGTTTTGGGTTATCTCGTTTTTCCCCTCTTCTTTCTTGCATATGTTTATGTGTGTGTGTGTGTGTGTGTGTGTGTGTGTGTGTGTGTGTGTGACGTGTACGCTAGACTCAGATTAGACACATAGGCAGGGTCCTGGGTACTGGAAACTTAATGCGTCTTTCCCATCGAGACAGGTTTTCAGAGACCGGATTAGCACGCTACTAAAGAGGGCTTTGACGGGTGCCATCATCAACAACAAATGGCGGTTGCCTTCAAGTGAGCAATAAAAGAAGAAGCGATTAGGTATAGCAAAGCACTAGCTATAGATAGAAATAGAGTAGAGGCTGACCTAATTAAGAAGCTAGAAGAGGCGATTAGAAGTGGCATCGCATCCGACGTTTTGGCGGTGAGGTTGGCCCCCAACCAACACTTCAACGCCTAACACTAAGGGCGTGTTGTCAGAGCTAGGATGCGTGGTCTAAAGAACGAAGGTGTTGGAGCCGCACAAGAAGCCCGGGTGGAGGAGGTGCATCAGGGTAACAAAGCCACCATTTGGTCTCTGGTAGATGAACAGGGGCGCGAATTATGTGAACCAAGTAAAATGTGTGAGGCCTTTCAGCGGCACTTCGCCCCACAGCTCTGGACGAGTAGCTAGCGAGTCGCAGGTTGGACGTCAGTGCCTACCTGCACAGCCTGCCAAGACTCTCGACAAGAGAGGTAGGGTGCTGCGAAATTGCCATCACGGCGGCGGAAATGCGGGATGCAATGGCAGAAAGCTCGAGGGACAAATCGCCGGGTTTGGATGGTCTCACCTACGAGCTTTACTGTTGTATGCCAGACTTGTTTGGAGACGTCTTGGCAGCAGTGTACTGCAACTGGCGGCAAAACGGGAGCATCCCCGGTTTTGTGAGTCGAGGATCCGTAACGCTGCTGAAGAAAGATCCAAAGAAGCGGGACGTAATTAATAACTTTAGGCCCATCACTCTGCTCAATGCAAACTTGAAAATTTGAGGAACTGGTCGACAAGACGCAAACATGCGCCGTACCGGGCCAGAACATCCACGATAACCTCCATCTTATGTGCTACATCATAGATAGTGTAGTTAAGGAACCTGGCATGGCTGGGGCCCTGATCAACTTGGATCAATCAAACACTTTCGATAAGGTAGACCGTCGAT
>NC_068983.1:155962921-155965116 GCF_001194135.2 Octopus bimaculoides
CTGGATAGCTGCTTTGTACAAAGGCATCCGTTCGGTATTTCGCGTAAATGGACACGTATCGAGACCTTTCGACATTGCACGTTCGGTCCGTCAGGGATGCTCCCTTTCGTCGCTTCTATACGTATTGACTCTCGAGCCACTACGGCGGAAGCTGGCGACGCTGAGGGGCATCCCGGGAGAATTGGGATGCGAACGAGCGAGAAGCGCTACCTGTTCTGGATAAGCTCTACAGGCATAGCTCGAGAAACACGGGGCCGGCCTGCCCGAGATGCAGTCAGAACGACGAAACCGTCCTGCACGCACTCGTACAGTGTCCAACCATTTCCCACCTGTGGACCTTTGTCAAACGACTGCTATCGCGTGTGGGATGAGTCGGTATTGACATTTCTGTGATACACGATCCCTATAGATCGGCACTTTTTCTTTTTTCCACGATAAAATTGCTCACCAGACCACCACAGATTAGCAGCCGTGTTTCATTGTGGCTGCAATATTTTCACATCATGATCACAAATCTACAATCGATCAGTGTCAGGAAATACAGTAAATCTGGACTCATCAGAGAATATGACATCGTCCCAAAATGCTAGTGGCCTCTCCACCATCTCACTGACCCAATATTTTCTCTGCTTGATGTTGGCTGGTCGAAGAAGTGGCTTCATTCTTACTGCTCTGCCATAGTAACCAAGTGTGTGAAGATACCTAACAGCTCTTCTGGGACAGACATCAACTTGTTCCGCTATGTCAGAGGCTTTGCAACGAGGATTATCCCCCACACTTCGCTTAACAAAGGGAGGAGTCCTGTTAGAGGGCCCTGGTTGATCTGAGCAAGGTGATGTGGACTCGTTCCCCTCTCTAGTGAATTGCACAATCACTGTATTAAATGCGGAATGCTGAGTTCCATGATTTTCTGTAATTTTACGCTAGGTTTACCTTCAGAATGACTCACAATAGGCCACTTTGAAATTCAGACAGTTCCAAGGCTTCTTTTTTATATGGCATGTTTAAAAAGTCACATATAGAACCTGAAATATACAAATTTCAATTTATGAAATAATATATACGTTCACAAGTTAGAATAAACATAAACAATGTTTATATATATACAGAGAGAGAGAGAGAGAGAGAGAGAGAGAGAGACAGAGAGACAGAGAGAGAGAGAGATGAAGGGGTAACCCCTCTCCCGGTCATGAATGGCCATGGGATTGCACTTAGAAAGTTCCCCTCCGAGGCACAAGTTCGAGCAAAGCTGTTTATGGAAGACCAGCAGTTTCCCTTGCACATCAGCCTCCTCTCTCCACGTCACTGATGTTATCCAAGGAAAAGGCAAAAGCCGATAGAGCCTGGCACCAGTGACGTCACAACTCATTTCTACTGCTGAGTGGACTAGAACAAAATGATATAATGTGTCTTGTTCAAGAACACAACACACAGCCCGGTCGAGGAATCGAACGAACTTCCTATAAAGTGTTTTGAGTGTGTAAGAGTGTGTGTTTGTAATCAGCTGGACTGAACTCTTCTTGATATTGTATCACCTCACTTGGGCCATCTGTGGAGCTGAATAGTAGTAATGAAAAGTACAGTTAGATACGGGCAGGCAAAGGTGCCACAATAAATGAAGAAAAACACTGGTGATTTTAGTACTTAGTTATGTTCAAACGTATGACCTTCTATGTCTCACAAAAGAATATGATATACAAATATTTGCCTTCTGTTTCCTCTTGTATAACAACCATTCACAATAACGAAAATGAAAATAGAATTTATCACTATTATTATCACGTGATACTTCATATCCGACGAATGCTCTGATGCTTTAAAATCAAAATAGTTTGACATTATTTCTTCGTCGTTGTCGTTGTTGTTGTTCATCTACTTGCTGTTCCTTTGACTAAATTTCGATCCAACACGGACTTTAACATTTAAATGTCACTATAGCACATCCTGTAAGCAGATAACGTTGGATGTGGGCGCAAACATATACATACAGATGCACAATTTCCATATTACACACATACACACACTTATACATATATGTATATAATCATTTTATATATACATATATACGCATATATATCTATATATGTGTACTTTTATAATTTTGTTTTAAATTATATACGTTTAATATGAACGCATACTTCCACTCTGAACCTCTCCTCGGTCTTTTTCTTTGTCTCTCTTTCTCGCACACTCTC
>NC_068983.1:155965657-155966221 GCF_001194135.2 Octopus bimaculoides
TGTGTGTGTGTGTGTGTGTGTGTGTGTGTGTGTGTGTGTGTATATTGTGTAGGTGAATGTGTGGTGGAGTGTACGACGTGTGTATATGTCAAAATATAATATGAAAGCCACAAAAACAATGAGTTGTGAAAACTAAGAATTGGGTTAAGACACATTAAATACGCAGTGAGTTTTCTCTTTCATTCCAAAGCGAATTCTATTTCTTCACTTATCTCGTTAATGTCATTCATAAACACACCAAAGTCTCTAATTCACACTTCTCAACTACTAAAAGTACATCGACTGTAATTTTTGCATCGAAATACGCTGACGGTAGCTCCATGGAGAAATCGTTTTATACCTGTTGCATTATTGGAGAAATTACTCATACAAACGCATTGTGTATAAGTAGAACCAAGTCATAAATTCATCGATACCGAATCTAGTCTCTAAATCGTAGCATGTGATGCATAATTAAGGAAATACTTATTTTGATCACAACGAAACACACATGTATATCTATCTAGCCATCTATCTAACTATATCTATGTATGTATGTATGTTTATATATATATATATATATAT
>NC_068983.1:155966433-155967652 GCF_001194135.2 Octopus bimaculoides
ACACACACACACACACACACACACACACACACATATATATATATGTATATATATATAAATTATATTTCAGAAAACGGAGATGTAGCATCAATATAATTTATTATTTATTAACTGCAAAAATTCAAGCTGTTTCGATTTTAACAAAGAATTAAATTCCTGTAATTAAACATTCTATTGAGCAAAATCTCGGCAGAGGAACAGAAAGACATACTGTTAGGTTATTAGGTCTTATTCTTCCAAAACATCTCAGGAGAGTGAATATAACTCAATTACTAAGTTTGGTGTAAACCAATTTTATGATACGGGTGAAAGAAGTAGGTTTGCACATGTATGTATGTTTTATTTTCGTACACTTAATTGTTGATTACACATGTATAATGGGATTGAAGGCTTGTGATACCTGTGGAGTATCTCCTTCTCCCATTATAATTATTTCCGTAGTCTTAAGGATCCGGAACACGAAGAAGAAGCTTACGAACGGAGTGTAACTCAACAGTTGTTTATTTTTAGTTCTCGTTCATGTGACTCGCTCAAAGTGACCATCTTTATGGCAGCGTGTGGTTCGTTATAGCTCCGTTCACGTGAGGTTCATTACATCTGGTGATAGCAGGTGAAGTTAGAGCGGGCTAAGAGTCAGCTGTGAGCTGCCAGCTTGCAGTGTTTCTAAGCGTAAGCGAGAAAGAAGGAAGAGAAAGACTGTCTTAATTCTGCTTAAATAGCCGTTACCGGCAAGAGTTTCACTGTCGTCTCACGCATGGCAAATTGTTGCAGGCGAGATCTCGCTCCTGTTTTGGATATGGTAATGGCTACCGGCGAAATATCGTGCAAAATGGCGCTGGCTTCATCTGTCTCGCTACACTTGTATGAATGTGTATTCGTACATATAACATGTACGTGTATAAGTATATAGACAAGTGTGTATTACATATAATTATTTGTTTTTAATTGTGTATTAATGCATAAGTATACGTGTAGATACATGCATGCGTAGGTGTATATAGCTGCGCACATAAAAGATTTTCCACGTGAGCGTACTTTATACAACGTATTTGTACCCAATGCATATGCGTGTATGCGCGTATGTCTTTTTACATGTATGTATATATTGTTATTTACATGTAAATATTATTACCAGGACATGTATATCGGGAGTGCGTATGCGTGCATAAGTGTGTGTATATATTTCTCTCTCTCTCTCTCTCTCTCTCTCTCTCTCTCT
>NC_068983.1:155968177-155969309 GCF_001194135.2 Octopus bimaculoides
CTTCCGATCTTATATATGCATATGTGGGCACAGAACATCTTGAAAGGCGTACAACATAAAAGTACGAAGCACGAGTACATGGAACATGAACTATTCGTTCGAACAATGAAAGACGCAAATGGAAAAGAAAACAAACAACATAAAGAACCCAAATTTGATTTAATTTCCTTTGTGGGAGCAACTGTTTTATCGAAAGTGTATATTGTTGTTAAATGCTCGAAATACGAGACTAGAAAAACAGACAACAACTGATGAAGGGTTGTTCTTTATTTTTGAAAAACAACTTTCTTCCAAACAATGCCACCTGGTTTTGCCATTTTTTTTTTAAGCCAAGAATAAACTTGTCATTGAAAGAACTGACCAGCTGCAAACATAATTTTCTTCTTCTTTCCTTCTCTTTCCCATTGACACTCCTTTCAGACACACAGGCACACACACACACGCACGCACACACACACACACACACCAATACAAAAACACTTACACACAAAAACACACACACTCTCTCTCTCACTTTTCCCTCGATTGCTCACCCTCTCTTACTATCCTATATATGTCTCTCTTCACCCCTAACATTCAATAATACTATAAAAAAGAAACATTCTCTCAAGGTCTCTCTCAAAATTTGATAAACCTACAAGACTAGGTGAAAGCGCTAATTTAAAAATCATGTGACATGAATAAAAATCTGTAAAATATACAATCATCCAGACATCTGAGTACCTGATTATTATTTTTTCGAAGATATATATATAGAGGCTCAATCAACAACATAGAAATTAAAATCTTATCTACACATAGCAGTGATGCAGCACTTAGACAAATTATTGAAGCTACACACATAATAGAAGAGAAACCTAGCCTGAATAGGAAACTAGAATGGAACACTAACACACACCACTAACAAACCACAAACCACAGCATGTGACAACATGTTACACATAAACCAATAAGAATCTGAACAAAGTATAATACAATACATAGATAAACAAATGGAATTAAATACTACATACGTTAAAAAAATTTAATTAAACACAAAAAAAACAAAAACACACACACACACACATGAACAAATAAATAAATAAAAACAAATACAAACGAACACGTATTAACAGAGTATATAGGTGATACA
>NC_068983.1:155972565-155973082 GCF_001194135.2 Octopus bimaculoides
TGTGTGTGTGTAGATAGATAGTTAGATAGATAGATAGATAGATAGATAGATAGATAGATATATTTCTTTTATTAGCCTACACAGGGCTCAACAAAGATGGGACAAATACAATGTAGAGCTTTTCTTTTTGGGAGGGGGAGGGAAAGAAAAAAGGGGGGAGTTCGATCAAAAGGGATCGAGGAAGAAAAATGCGATCAATAGGGATCGTGTATCACAGTAATGTTCTCGTGTAAAAAGGGGGGAGGACAGTTTAGGTTTAGACATGGTCAATATTGTCATTGTTATTGAAGATACTATAACTGTAAGTGACTCACTTTTGTATTGTTTCTTTTCTGGAATTTTTTTACTCCTTTATAGTGTTATGCTCAAGGTGGCTCCGTCATTCACACGTGCCATCCTTGCTACATTCACCCATCTTTTTTTTAAGCATTCATTAGACAAGACTTCCCTTCCTCTTCAGGTGATACTTGAAGAAGTTGATGAGAGATTGCCCAGAGAGGAAAGTCTTTGTCTCTAG
>NC_068983.1:155974823-155976768 GCF_001194135.2 Octopus bimaculoides
GCGGAGGCGCAGGCGGCGGAGGCGCAGGCGGCGGAGGCGCAGGCGGCGGCAGCGGAACTGGTGGTGGTAGTAGTAGTAGTAGTAGCATTAGTAGTAGATCAATGTAAGTGAGGGGAAGTACGAGAAGAATGCCATTGGATATTAGTAACAATAACACGGAAATGGGTGAATGTGTGAACAAACAGATGCCTGAGTACCGGCTCTAATATAACACAATTACTGCCAAATGGAAACTTCGTAAGTATGAATATTATTGCTTATTCTGTGAGCACTTTCGTGTTGACAGAACTCATCATGAAAGGAAATGAATTGTGTTCTCATCGCTAAGTTGAGTAGTGGGGATTGACATTCTAGGAATGTATATCTTTACATAACAGGGAGAGTAAATATGTATTTCAGCACCCCTGATTGTCAGCTATGATAAAAATTTTGATCCCCCTTCCTAATTATGAGACACTCTCGTTGCTCACAAGAAATGAATTGCCATGATAATATAACCAGATGTAAGCATCAAAAGTGCGAATACATAATGTAATCAGCGTGGATTATACACGGTCTGATTTAACACCCACACCACATATATGTATAGTAGTGCTGCAACACAGCGTAATCGAGAAGAAAAATCACATTGGTTTATACGAGGGAAGTTTTAAAACCGTTGTGCTAATCTTCAGTTTCTTTCCGATACATTGGTTAAAATAAGGCCACTAATTTGGTTAGCCATGTATCGGCCCCGAAAACGAACTACACACCACATGCAATCAATTGGAGAATCGTGGGGAAATCTACGCAATATATAAATGGATGAAAGAGATGCAAATTATGTCTAGCTGAAAGATCTTACGTTATTTATAGATACAAACAGTCCACCACACTACTTAATTCCAGATCCTAAATGTTTAGCAAATACAAGCACATGCGCAGGATTCCTTTGTCGAACTGGAGGACACCTTCCGCTCTGGACAGAGTAGCTATCACGCAAACATTGACCTCGTCTCTGTTATATTATTCCACGTCAGCTACTTTAACTCATCTTGGTGTTCTTTTCTTCTCATTCAACGCTTTGCATCAAACTGCTTCGCTTCTTTTCTCCCGTTTTTCTCTTCTCTCCTGTTTTCACATAAAGGAGCGTCCTGGTTTTCAAATACCTCTAAAGGTATGTACTAAGCCTGAAAGATAGCTTGAAGTCATATGACATGTTATATAAATCCCTAAAATGTTTATATCTCCACAACCTCAAACTATTAGTAGCTAGTAAATTGTGTTTGTATATATACATACATATATATATATATATATATGAAATGAAAAAATATATCCTTTAGGATGCCTTCTAAGCGTTACCCACCATTCTTGTCCTTTTTGGCCCTGAGGCTATATTTTGCTCGTTTCTTATTTAGTTCGTCTTTGTCGTTCGTCCGTTGTCTTGAATTATTCAATTCACTTTCGTATGTCCACTTCTGCATCGCTTGTTATCCATGTATTGTTTGCTCTGGGACTTATAATCTCCGCAACTTTCGCGGACACCTCCAGCATGGGAAGCATCTCAGTCTTATCATTATGGTGCGAAACTGAATGATATTATCTGGCTGATAACCGATGAAGAGTTAGGGGGCCTTCTGTATCTATCTTCCCTCCGTTTGAACACTCACTAAACGTTATATATTTTCTACCTTCGTTTGTTTATTTACAATATATTTTTTTTATTTATTATGTAACGAAACGCAACGCGCCCCGGTTTTTATTAACAGTAATTTATACATATATGTATATGTGTGTGCGTGTGTATAAAGCTGCAAATACATCACAAGAACTGCTGCTTTATTAATAACGCTGCAAAGACATCACAAAAACTGTTATTGTGTGTATGTATGTATATGTATTTGTGTATATACATATGTATATATATGTATGTAGGTATATATATATATATATATATATATAT
>NC_068983.1:155977184-155979335 GCF_001194135.2 Octopus bimaculoides
GGAAATTAATATGCATTAATCAAATTTTGAAAAACGACATCGCTTAAGTGACAGCCATTTTCGGCTTCGCACACCCGTGCGCTTTCCAAATTTTGCACAATAATACACTTAAGAGTTTCAGACCCAATTTCTTTGATTTTTTTTTTTTATATTCTTCTGTTGCACCAGGATCACCAGTTTGTTGACGTGAACAAGTCTGGGGAACGGGAAGGCCAGTTGACATTGCCGTAGCGGGAGATTATTCTCTCTCCAAAGCACTGCCCTATCAACTGCATTGTTTCTTTTGCGGTATGAGCCGTTGTCCCATCTTGCTGGAACCATGTGTGAGGTCTACGTTGAATGGCTGTTACGTTCCCCAGACTCGACTAGCCCGAATGTTTTCTTGTGAAGATATCTGAAAGGGTTTATGTCAACGAACTGGAAACCCTGGTGCAACTGAAGGCGAACATCAATAGAGAAGTCAGAGAAGTGGGGTCTGAAACTCTTGAGGGTGTTATGATGCAAGTTTTGAAATGAGTACGGGCGTGCGAAGCCGAAAATGGCTGCCATTTAAGGGATGTCATTTTTTTATATGTGGTGTTGCAAAATATGACTTCAGCGCATTAACTTCCATTATGTCATTTATATTGTATCAACATTTCATGCATTTATTTGTAAAGTTAAGGAAGTAATTAAAAATTGAAACCCATCAGTGACATTTGGGACACACTCTATATATATATTTATATACATATAAAATTGTTTGCAGACAAGCAAACGAAAACTGTACATATAGTGACCCATGTCTGGTAGAGCTGGAATCGCACAAAAGGAAGTATCACTGTTCCCCCACGCCGTTTCGGGTCTTTTTCAACACCATACTGACCAAGACCATCTTCTTCTTTAATTGAGATTAATTTTTCATACCCACCGCATATACGAATATTTTCTGCCATTACATCTACCTTACTCCCATATATTGTATATAAATCTTAAGTTTTTTTACGATCCAAACACATTTCGATTCTTGGTTTCGATGAAGAAGTTCAAAGAGTTTGAAAATGCCCTAAGTTTCATTGTAGTACTGAAGAACACACTAATTTCTAATGCATCCTAATTCAATTAGTTTTAATTGATTAAAGATTGAGGATGAATCCTCTTAACTGTTAGGTATTTTTTTTTTATCAGAATTAATCATTTAAGTAATTACTATTCTTACAATAACTGAAGATGAGTTTTTAATTAAAATTTCTTTGAGTGTTGCTTTAAGTATGCGTGCAAACACTTCGCTAGGTAATATATCATCACGAAGACAGATGTAAAATATACATACATACATACATACATACATACATACATACATACATACATACATACATACATACATACATACAGGTAGGTAGACAAGCGCGCTGACGGATAGGCAGTCGCTGCAGAAATTAACTAGTGTCCCAGCACTATCACTTGGAAAGTAACATACTCCATGGATGGTAATACGAAAACCCATAAAAAGGGGACAAACTTCACCGTAGTTATACTATACAGTTCCAGAACTAGGGAAGCATTCTTAAGACCACATTTTCTCGCACCTTCCTGATTAATAAGTAACCATTGCTATCCTTGGAAATGGAAGCTCAGTTGAATGTTCTCATTACTATAATTTGGAAAAGAAGCGACCGAAATCAGAAAACGCTTTTGTGGTGCTTTGAAATTACATCCCTCCAGCCGCTCAAGCCTGTATATTTCGCAATTCCCCATTACCGCAGGACGTTTTTCATACGGTATTTCCATGAATTTTCTGTACACGAAATATAATGTAAAGTGAAGTGTGTACAAAATAGAGTTGCACTCACTTTTCAAATATAATATCTTTCTTCCCGATGCCCAGCTTTGGATGCGGCCACCAGAAATTGAATAACCCCAAGCTTTTATTTGAGCATATCCTTCTTCTGGACAGCTTTTCGGCCAGGAACTATGGATCCGTCATTCCCTAGTATAATTCACTGTAATCGTTCACCATCACGCGAGTGTCGCGTTGCTCTCAGGCAACTCTGCCGTCCGGGACCAATCTTGTGCAACTTTGATTCCACAAAAGCGTTCTATAGAGGATTAGTGGAGGGGAGGTGCGACGACGATCTCGGGCAGAATCTGGGCGTCGACGAGGAACACCTG
>NC_068983.1:155979904-155982595 GCF_001194135.2 Octopus bimaculoides
TTTTTTTTTTTTTTAATGAGAGAGAGAGAGAGAGGCGGAGTGCTGTGAAAGACCCATCACAGCTGCGGACGTACGGGATGCGATGCAGGCTGTAAAGGGAGACAAGTCGCCAGGCTTGGATGGTCTACCCTACGAATTTTATTGTCATATGCCAGACTTGTTTGGAGGCGTCTTGGCAGCTGTCTACAGCAACTGGCAGCAATGGCCACTTCGCTCTCATGTGTCTATTCCCTGCTGAGGTTACCATGGTCTTTTCCGTAGGCTTTTCTCTCCATGGATAAACCTAATGTTACCCCATTTTACACAATTTACATTTTCTGTGATATACGATCCCCCCCCCTTTTTTTGCCCCTACCGATCCATTTTGATCGGATTTTTTTTAAATTTAAAACATTTTTTTTTTATATATTTATTTAAAAAAAAAATTTTTTTAAAGAAAAGCTCTACACTTGTATTTGTCCCCTCTGTGTGCAGCCCTGTATGGCTAATAAAAGAAAGTTATCTCTACCTCCATATCAATAGCATTAATATAAATGCAATGTCAAGCTCTCGGATAACAGACGATAAAGAATTATTTAACATAACAGACGATAGTCTCTTTCCCATATCGACAGTAATCTCAAGCCCATTCTTACTTTCACCACTACTTTTTTATTCCTGATCTATATCCAGGTACTTGTCTTATATTTGATAAAGCATAGTAAGAAGATCTACGCTGCTACTGTTTGCCGAATAGCTAAATTGCCTTCTAGAAATAAGTTCGTATTCCAACCCATATTCTTGCAATTGTTCAGAGACTAATTTTGTAATAATGGTTTGGAAATGTACCACAAGCAATGCAAAGATTGAACAGGTAGCATTTCTAGTTGACTTGTTCCGTATAGCATTCCTTAACGAATATGGCGACATTGAAATAGATCCAATACATTTTATCAGGTTTGTGCTCCCACACCGTCAGGATATATTATGCATTAAAAAAAAACACAATCTGTAGTGTTGCATCATAAGACTGCCTATACATCTATTTTACGTATCATTTCGTTCGAGCATATGGATATATTATATCTTAACGCTGAAATTAATTTTTTTTCCGTTGAATTTAGCCCTTTCTTAAACCCTACCCGTAGAAATTTTCTCATTACATTCTGATATATTTATTCCTGTTATTAATATTATATACGCGTATGTCTGTGTGTGTGTGTGCGCGCGCGCGCGCGTGTATGTGTGTATTTGTCTGTGTGTATTTTTTGTGCGTGTGTACGATCAGAAGTAAGAATAAATATATCGTGGATATAACCAGTGGAATGGAAAAATTCAATTACATGGCGAAAATATAATATATCAATATGCCTAAACGAAATGATAAAAAGTTTCCTCTCTCTCTCTCTCTCTCTCTCTCTTTCTCTCGATTTCGCTATATTTGTGTGCTTGTGTATATGCGTATATATGTATATATGTATGTATGAAAGTATGTTTATATGTATGTTTGTATGTATATATATGTATGTATGTATGTATGTATGTATGTATGCATGTATGTATGCCTGCATTTATGTATGTATATGTATTATTTGCAGCATAATTACGATAAAGTAAAGTGTGGGTTTGCTGTAACGATTTTCTCTATATAATTTTCATTTTACCTACAAATGAATTCATATATCTAGGCGAAATATCTACATAAAATTTTGTGTGCACTCTTCATCCTTAACAGGCGAAAAAAGAGGGAGTAGACGGCGAGCATTTCTATGAGCATATTTGAAGCGCATTACGACATATGGTAGGTTAACCTATCCCACCCATTTCAACACAACGGGCTATTCTATTGTGTCTTTATCAGTATGCGGCACTCAGAACATCGTGAACCAGCACACTAGGAAATGGAAGAAACAACATTTCATATTATAACATAGAAACACAGCAACGGCTGGTTTAAATTAAGATCTTGCATTCTAAAATATCGGCCACTCTCAGTTCAGTGATCCCTATCTTATTATTCAGCTCCCTTCTGTCCTCAAGTTTTTAAACTTCCACCTTATACTTTCCCGCTTCTTTTCCAGTATTCTTCTCCTCCTCTCACTTTGCTTCTTGTATATGTATGCAAATCCGCACTCTCTTGCATTCTCCATCAGTCGCAACCAGTTACTCAAACATCGATGATACTAACCTCTGCTACCTTTCCTCCTGTCCCTCTCTGTCATCTTAATCCGTATCAACACGTGTCCGAATCATTGGATACTCCACTTTCCACGAATTTTTATATAAATATGTGTGTGTTTTTGTATTAATTTATAAGAAATCATTAAGAACAAAGGTGTATCAACATGTAAGACGTGAGAAAATGTGCCTAGGTTAATGCTCTCTTAACTAAAGTGCTAATCCGATCCCTGTAAGCCTGGCGTGCCGTGAACGACGCGTTCAGCTTCCAGTAACCGGGACCCTGTCTATGTGTCTTTTCTAAGTCAAGCGTACAAGTGACAAATTTGTGGTCTGTGTAGCTGACTATGTGGAATTGTGGACAACCTACTCTATCCTTATCCACTGTCCTACAGAATACCCTATCCAAGTACGATCTGGACGACCCGATGCGGTTACTCCATGTCCACATTGGCACATTCGGGTGGTCCAGTCGGTACCTGTCAGACAGTTGGAAACGTCTGAGCAGGTCTTTGAGGCTTTTGCATCCCTTTC
>NC_068983.1:155988957-155990525 GCF_001194135.2 Octopus bimaculoides
TTGACATATAAAAGGTCAACTTACTTGCGAGCCGAAGCGACTAGCATCCGTCCAGATCAGATAGATAGATAGATAGATAGATAGATAGATAGATAGATAGATAGATAGATAGATAGATAGATAGATAGATAGATATACATGCAGTAACAACTATTGAATTGCTGTGTCCTTTCGATTGTACAATAATGTGTAACTTAGTTGAACACAGACTATAAGTTCTTGATGCTCCTTCAACTGCATATCCTCGATTAAGTAGTTAAGAGCCTTAACTTGTTATATTCTCTGATTAGACAATACTTCAAAGTATTTTTCATTACTTTTCTAAGACGATTATAATTTCTTGTCTGGATATCATGTGATCGTAATATTCATTAGTCCTTTTCCTTCTATGTATTTGCTTCTATCTGTCTCTCTCTCTTTCAGTCTCTCTCTATGAAGGGTCTGTGTGTGTGTATTTGTGTATGTGTGAGTGCGCTTGTGTCTGATTGTGTGTGGGTGTTTGTGTTTGTGTGTATGTGTGTTTTTCTGTGTTGACATCTAGGAATATAAACAATAACAATATATTGTGTAGCCTCTGTGGATAACTGTATTCATTTAATCTCGACTGACGAGGTAAATAATAGTCGAAACATCTAAACGTCCATAATGTTACTTGTAAATCTTCCATATTTTCTTCATATGATAGATTCAAGATATTTCTGTTTTCTTACCTTTAGCTCAGAGATTTAAAATTATACCTGTCGAGTGGTTCTCCTCAAACTTTCATTAATTATCTCACTAGCATTATTTAAGCTTGCATTGCTTATGTTAATGTACAACAATCGACTCTCATCCACTCGTTTATAACTATACCCACATATATAAAACTATACTTACATATACATACATACACACATATATGTGTGTGTGTATATATATGTACATCTATGTATATCTATCTATCTACTATCTATCTATCTATCTATCTATCTATCTATATATATATATATATATATATATATATATATATATATATATATATATATATAGAGAGAGAGAGAGAGAGAGAGAGAGGGAGAGAGAGAGAGAGAGAGAGATAGAGATATATATATGCATGTATGTATGTATATATATATATATATATGTATGTATGTATGCATACATGCTTGTGTCTGTACATATATGTGTATGTGTGTGTACGTATATATGCATACACAATCACTCGCACATATGTATTTGTATGTATGTATACGTACGTGCGTATAGTATATTCATATAAAATAGTCTGCTTGAGACACTACAAATAGCTCATGATAGCACATACTATTTAAGTAATTCATCTGAAGAATGTTTCACTCTTCTGGCGAATTATGTAAATATCACGTATTACCACGAAAAGATTCATAGTGTATCCTTCAGGGTGTATCATGATACATACTAGCATTTGCCTGTGTTTACACACAGAGACACAGACACACATACACATACACACATACACATACACATACACATACATATGGACGTCTACAAATAAATATATACGTAGACATATACATGCATATATATATATATATATATATATATATATA
>NC_068983.1:155991496-155992914 GCF_001194135.2 Octopus bimaculoides
TATGTTTATAGAGTGTAGGTTGCAGAGTGGTGGATACATAATTATACAGGTGGATAACTTGATAGATGATAGATGATAGATGAAGAAGAGTGATTTCTAAAACTATATTCCGTTCTTTTGGTCTAACCTTCAGCTATTTAACATGTTAAGCAATCTTCTTCTTTTATCTACTCAGTAAACAAAGGCGAACGGAAACAAAACGTGAAATGTAACCAAAATTTAAAAAAAAAACAACAACAACAACAACAATGACGTATAAAATAATAGCAACAATGAATGTAACAAGAAGAAAACAACAACACTAGGATTGCGTAAACGCAAACAAAAATGGAGACTGTGTTTTCGTCATCGGTTTTTGCGCATTTTCTTTCCTCATTATGCTGCAAAGGACAAGTTAATAAATTACTCGGAAGGAAATAGCTAGCGAAATAATGAATGTGGAAAAGAATAGAAACGTAGTAGTAGTAGTAGTAGTAGTAGTAGTAGTAGTAGTAGTAGTAGTAGTAGTAGTCGTAAAAAAAAGAACAATGGCAGCAATGCAATGACAGGAAGAAGTAAACAAGGAGGAGGAGGAGAGAAGGGAGGGAGATGAGGCTGGTGAGGAATAATAAGAATAATAAGAATAACACAATAGTGAAAGAGGAGAATAAACATTAGAGAAAATGTATAAGAATGAAAATAATATAAATATAAATAAGCGAAAGAAAGAAGGAAAAGACAAACATAAAGCTGGAACTATGAGCTCAAATATATAAAACTACAAATTCAAAACAGTAAAATTAAAATGAACCAAAAAAAACAATAGAAAAAAAGAATTGTTCGAAGTATAGTTAAGTATGTTTCGTGTGATTTCTGATTTCTGTGACTGTAAATGACGCAAAAGCTATGCATCGATTTCGAAACGTTATTGTCTAAAAGAAATCGTTTATCATTATTATTATTATTATTATTATTATTATTATTATTATTATTATTATTATTATTATTATTATTATTATCATTATTATTATTTTTTGTACTGTGTTATGTTCCTCCCGATCATACTGTATGCATTGATGTGTATCTTTTTATTTGTTTAGCTTTGTGTTATGTCACTTGATTTTCTTTCTTTCACAGAGTCAAACTTGTATGTTAAGTAAAGAAAGATTATAATGACAAACGCTAAGTCGGATTTACCAATATACTTCAAAAGCATCAATACACAGAACACTATTGAAATAGATTGCTAACATTGTCACACTCAAGGTCACCTTTTTTTTCGGGTAGCGTTAGAATCGGTTGAATCAACTCCAGTATCTAACGCAATATTTCTCAACCTATTTACCCTTGCATAACCCTTTAAAATAAATTACATGTCTCAAAGAACCCTTGCAAAAAAAAAAAATTATAGATTATATCTTACTCATATATTTCTCATC
>NC_068983.1:155993374-155994152 GCF_001194135.2 Octopus bimaculoides
ATATATATATGGTTGTTATATTTTTTGATAACATAATAGGTTAGATAGGATGATATCTATATTACAATAACCAATAAATGTTGCGCATGTATAGTACTATTGCGATCATGAGTTTAGAATTAGCTTATTTCACTCTCCCTCGCAGAACCCCTAGGAACTTTTTGTGGAACCCTAGCGTTCCGGGGAACCCCGTTTGAGAAACGCTGATCTAACGGGTACTGATTTCATCGATTCATGGACATTCCAGGAGTTACAACTACTTTCATTATCTATATTCTGCGAGGTGTGTGATCATGAACGAGAAGAAAATTGTTGGTAAACCCTCTCTCTCTCTCTCATTCTCTTTCTCACACACACACATGCTCATGCACGCGTACACACATATATACATATATATATAATATACATGTGTATATCATCTATAAATGTATTGTGTGTGTGCGTGTGGTTGCATAGGCAAATATGTATAGACAGACATATAGACATGCACATATATAAGTAAGGATGTATGCATGTATGTATGATACTTCAAGTTTGTGAAGAAGGAATTTAACCGGGTTTTCAAGGCATTTTGGTCGAAAGTAACAGCACAGCCTTGCACGCAAACCAGTATGTTGCAGACTTAACACTCAAATGTCACGGGTATTTATTTTCAGACGAATGGGTTCCAGTTGTCAATGTGCATTCATATGTATATATGTGTATGAAAGCATACACACACACACACACACACACACACACACATATATATATATATATATATATATATATATATATA
>NC_068983.1:155996196-155999218 GCF_001194135.2 Octopus bimaculoides
CGTTTCGAACCTACGCTCTTCGACAGAAAGGAATGGGAGGAAATAAATAGAGTGAAAAAAAACGTGTTGAGTTCAGTGGTCCAACATTACGTATATAGTAGTAAGGCGGTGAGCTGGCAGAAACGTTAGCACGCCGGGCGAAATGCTTAGCGGTATTTCGTCTGCCTTTACATTCTGAGTTCAAATTCCGCCGAGGTCGACTTTGCTTTTCATCCTTTTGGAGTCGATAAATTATGTACCAGTTGCGTACTGGGGTCGATCTAGTCGAGTGGCCCCCTCCCCAAAAGTTTCGGGCCTTGTGCCTAGAGTAGAAAAGATTATATATATAGTTGTGTTCATACAAAGAAACTTTCATCCATGCACATACGTTGAGGCGTGTACATCTATTTGTGTTTACATGTGTGTAGATATATAAATAGTCGATCAAATGTTAATAGATTTGGGAGTTTCATCTTATATGCCTTACAAACAGCACAACGTAACATCTAGAGCATTAAATATATCTTAAGTACAGGTATTCTGTTATTATCTTACGTTAGGGATTCCTTATGTTATAAACAAGATCCTAAATCAGCGTCTGATTTATACTTTTACATGAATAAAATGAAATATGATAACTGGACATATTTTAGTTATCACTGTAAATATCGCTCTTAATATCATTTACGATTGTGATAATTCAGCAGTTTGCTGGAAGAAATGTTTCGAAATCTGTTAGATCAATATTAAAGAAGAATACATTAAATAGTCTAATAGTTGTTAATTGCTTGTGTTTATGCAAATTTACCCTCGCTCTTTTATAAGTATTATCGTTGATGCTTAAACCAAAATAAATTCAAAGCGCTCATTATGATGAGAGAACGACAACTCATTGGATAGATAGTCAAGCACAATATACTGCGAGGTTTCACTGTACATAGTCATGGCTCTAACTTAATTGTCTGCTAGTTGTAGACAATGGCGATTAGACATGTTAGTGCACCACATTCGAAATATTCTAGTTACTACTATATACGAGGGGTGCTGAAATGTTCCTTGTTTTAAGAGTGTCGCGAAAGGCTTGGTTAGAGGTCGAACCTTCCAAGTTCTTTTACAGGACTTAGAAAAACTGAAGGACCGATGCAATAAGTGTGTGAACCTGAGAGGGGAATATGTTGAATAAAATCAGAAATGACTTTTTCTCCTGTATATTCTTTTATCCAAAGCCAGGAATTTTTCAGCACACCCGCGTATATACTCCAGTGCGTATTTCAGCCTTCTTCATATTTCATTGTATTCAATTTTTCAAACAGCTGCCTTAGGTTTTTGACATAAAACGGATATAACAACCATAAAAATAACCATTGATTTTGGGTCACACACATCAAATTGCATCTGTGGGTTAGGCTTCTGCTCAGCAGCTCACAAGATTTGGAGAGTAGGAAGTTAAATTTCGTCCCCACTATCTCCAAGTTCGCTCTGGTGTAAGGTGATAATACCTATCCAGGGTACTCGTTATGAAGCAAGTATTTGAAACTGGTTCTCTAGCGAAAGACATACAGGACTTGGAGTAAGACTGAGCAAGCAGACTTAAGTAGACATGTGTCACATAAGCCCACCGATATGTGCATATGCTCTGTTGTGATGTGAAACAGTCTGCTTGCCTACGAGTTACATATGATGTAAGCTTCAACATTTATCTCAGAATAGAAGATTAGAAGTATTAACTGTAAATACACACAGAAGGCAACAAAAGACCACAACTGTATCTCACCGACGTGAAATCACGAATCTTCATATTATATATGAGGGTCTATGAGTGCCAAGTATGTAGGAATGTCGTATGAAATCCTACACACACATAGAAGAACTTGTGTGTGTGTGTTTTTTTGTGTGTGTGTGTGTGTGTGTGTGTCTTTGTGTGTTGTGCGCGCGTGCGCGTGTGTGTTTGTGTCTGCTTGTATGTGTGTGTATGTGTATGTGTGTGTATGTGTATGTGTGTGGGGTGTACACGGCGAAATTCTTCACACTTTCTGGCTTTGAAATTTCAGTCACAATGCAGAATTAGTAAGCCAACCCGAGGCTGTAGAACAGTTGAATAAGATGCTGGGCCGCAAGAACAGATATGGTTGACTCACATGGTTGCAAAGTGAAACTTCAAACATCGGGTTTTCTAATAACTTTGATTGTCATAGAAATGGTTAAATACGTGTTAAATGTTATACAAATTAATAGCCACAGTCCAGTCAGTATTTTATTGAGTGGTATATTGATTTGTGTTCCATTTTATTCTATTTCCATTAAGAATTCCTGATTCACCATTGAGGAATTCCGTTTCACAGAACTAATTTCTCTTAGAAATATTTGGTGCTATGACTGATAATTCTTCGACCACTTTTATTCTTGGATTCCCCTAACATGAAACAATATCATCTAATTTAACTAAATATATATGACTCATTCTAATTCTTAGCTCCAGCTAACCGAATCAACAGGATATTAGACTACTATACAACGAGATAATGGTTTGTATTAAGACTTCTTTTTCTTTTTCGTCCAGTGACAATAAAGAAATGTATACTATGGTTAACTTAATCGGTTGTTTACTTGAAAATGATTTGAAGGTTTGTGCTTTTGTTAGTTCTAACTAGTAAATATCGTACATATGTAACAAATAATTGATGCTTAGAGGCATTTCTTCGGATTTACGTTCAAGGTCTGAGTTCAGATTCCGCCGCGGTCGGATTTGCCATTCATCCTTTCTGGTTCGATGAAATAAGTAAGCACTAGAGTCGATATATTCGACTAGTCCCCTATAGTAGAAATTATTATTATTATTATTATTATTATTATTATTATTATTATTATTATTGTTCAGTAGTTTTATTTTTATAACGTGCTTTCACTTCACTACCGAGCGCAGCTCTGTGCGCCTTGGGTATGCGCTGTGGTTTGCTGTGGTGCTCTTATGTTTACTGTATTGAAAGTGTTTTGCGTAGGATGTGTGCAGTGCCCAGTAGTGCAATTTTCTGTATGTTATATA
>NC_068983.1:156000583-156003636 GCF_001194135.2 Octopus bimaculoides
TGTTTTCCTCTCTATTTTACATAGTTCGTTTAGGGTCCAGTTAAGGATGTTGTAGCTGTAGTTTATAACTGGGACAGCTAAAGTGTTGATACCCATTATCTTGTTTTTAGCATTGAGCTCTGTTTTTAGTATTGATCTAACTCGTCTATAGTACTCTTTCTTTATTTTTTCTTTCATTTGTGTATGTTGTATCCTATCTAGTTCATTGACTCCTAAATACTTGTATGGTTGGCTTTCGTCTAGTTCTCTTATTTCATTGGCTTTATCTAGTATTATATTGCTGCTTTCAACTAATTTTCCTCTTTTCAGTGTTGCTTTGGCACATTTTTCCAATCCGAATTTCATATCTATTTCCTTGTTAAAGCCGTGTACTGTCTGTAGTAGTATTTCTAGCTCTTTGTCGTTTTTAGCATATAATTTTATAGTAGTGTTTCTAGCTCTTTCTCGTTTTTAGCATATAATTTAGCATATTATTATTATTATTATTATTATTATTATTATTATTATTATTATTATTGAGTGAGAGAGCAGTGCATGCCATCAAAGGGACACTGGGGTAAAATATACGAAGCCCAGTATACATGACTACGCATTTGATAAGGTTACACCAGGAACATGCATCACAACCATATGTGCGCGACATCGTGATCTCATATTAAAATAAACAACACATGACCATGCAAGTGGGGGCCCAGTTAGAATTTTCTTCGGGATGAGTAGCCCATCCCGCTCAAAAGGTCCCTGAATAAGGGTTGTTTAGTGATGTTGAACGGAACACCTATGTTTTCAGAGGTGAGTTATCAAAACCCCAAAGAATTAAAAATTCCTTTCAACACAGGGCTAGGCTCCTCCCTCAATACTTCTGCTTGTGATCGGAGCTGCACTGTGGTGATAGTGAGTCACCCTAGAAAAGGCCACATGAAATACTTTCATCACCAGCATTTAGATATTCATTGTCACGGTTCAAAATTTGTGTGGTTCTCCATGATCTCATGCTTACAGACAAAAAGTTTCGCAGAGTATTTCCAGACATTTCTTAATCCAGTTATGTGGTAGTCTTTCAAAAGCTTTTTTTTTTTTATATATCATCATATTGATGAGTAGCTGATCTTTACAACCAAAAGATCCACGTTTACATCCCTTTTGCTCATTAGGGAATATGCTGTTTTCTATTAAAACACTATAGGTGTACTCGGTTAGGACGGATGTTAGCGTTTTATACATTGTAGTTAAGCCGGTTAGGAGTCGATAATTTTTTGGTTCATTTGTTACTTCATATTTTGGAAGTAGGAATGTTAAACCATTAACAAGCCAAGAGGGAATCATACTAGGATGCTGCAAAACATCGTTGTAAAGTTTTGTTAGCAGTTCATGGCTCTCTGGGGAGGCATTCAACCAGAAGTTAGGAATTTTATCCTTTCCTGGAGACTTCCATTTGCTTGACCTCCCGAGAGTAGCTCTTATATCTTCTACCTTGACACCCTCGCACTTTTACCCCTCTAAGGTGTCTAAGTCTGTAGATATTCTATCAATCCAAGGAGCCTTTTCATTGTGTTTTTTTTTTTCTGCCAAAATTTTATTTCAAAATTCCTTCACTTCTTCTTTTGATGGGATAGACTTTATTGTTACTGGTGTTTTCCCTATCTTCCTGTATAAATTTTTGGGGTTATTTTTGAACATGTTATTATCTCTGAAGAATCTAACACGCTTTTCATACCTTGCTATACGAGCAGCTTTAGTACATACCTTTTGCTTGATGGTTTCTATGGTGGCATCAATGTCAACTATGGTTTTCACATTATATTTTTTCTTTAGTTTTTGGGTCTTTGTAGGTTTGATACTCTTATTAAATTTAAGGTTTTTCAAACATTCTATGTCAGATCTAAGTAGCTTAATTTGGTGTTGAATGCGCTCTTGCCAAGAAGGCTTTTTGTGGAAGTGTTGCCGTTTTGTAATCTTTTCACCACATAGAACTGTTGAGATTTTTGCGGATGCATAGTACAGGTGGTTGAGATCTGTAATATCAACATCATTAGCTCAAATTATATCCTTAAGTGCAAGGCGGATTTTACCAATTATTTTCATGCTTTGGTTAGAATTGCGGATTTTTGGGAGAGTGTCGCGTTCATTCATACTGGTTTCTTTAATTTCAGCCATTCAATCATGATTTGATTTTTTTAGATCATGTAGTTCAGTTGGGTCAATTTCTGTGTGACTTTCTTCATGTATTTGATTTTCATCTGCCTTAGTGTTTATGGCTGATTCAGAGAGTATTTCACTTTGCCTATCAGTTACATTAACTCTTTCAATCATTACTGCATTTTCATCAGCCCTGGGCTGGTCTATAATTATTTCCTCTGTAGTGTCTTCTTTAGCTGCAGCTTCGTTCTTTGTATCCCTTACTGCTTGTTTAATTTGGCCAATCTCTACTTCAGTCAGTAATATTTTTTTTCATGATATTTCTTCTGACGTTGGCAAGTTTGTTACTGTCTATGTAGGTTATAGTTCAAAGTGTTTCTGTCTCCAGTTTAAGTAGGTTTTTACAGAGTAGATTTATTTGTTGGGAAATATATGACATGGTAGAAAGCCGTAAGAACTTCTTTATTACCTTCCCTAGATCATTTTTCATTCTGTCTTTTGGTTGTTTGATGACGAGCATGGATGGTCATCTGTTGGAATATTCTGGTTGTGGGGTACTTCCAGCTCATGTGTGTCGGGTAGATTTAAACCAGTAGATTTAAACCGTATCGAATCTGGTTCGTCATTCATTATTATTATTATTATTATTATTTTATGTTTGACTTTTGTTTTGCATTTGTACAAGTTGGATCCAAGTCTCACCCAGAGACCTCAAGAGACAACAAGTTAGAAGTTCATGTAGGTGTTATGCCTAGGGTACCATATATTTGGATTTGTACAGTTTTGTTCAAATGAATGTTTAAGAAACCATAAGAAAATTACGTGTTTGCTTTAAAATTTGAGATCACATAGACAGTATTATTATTATTATTATTATTATTATTATTATTATTATTATTATTATTATTATTATT
>NC_068983.1:156004866-156009870 GCF_001194135.2 Octopus bimaculoides
TCTTCTTCTTCTTCTTCTTCTTCTTCTTCTTCTTCTTCTTCTTCTTCTTCTTCTTCTTCTTCTTCTTCTTCTTCTTCTTCTTCTCATTATTATTATTATTATTATTATTATTATTATTATTATTATTATTATTATTATTATCATTATTATTATTATTATTATTATTATTATTATTATTAAGGCGGTGATATGGCAGAATCGTTAGCACACCGGACAAAATGCTTAGCGATATTTTGTTCGTCTTTACGTCCTGTGTTAAAATTCCGCCGAGGTCGACTTTGCGCTTCACCCACTCGGGGTCAATAATTTAAGTACCAGTGGCGTACTGGTCCAATCTGATTTCAGGCCTTGTGCCTATAGAAAACAATTATTATTATTATTTTCATTATCATCTTCTTTCAATTCCGTTTCCATTTCTTTCCGAGTGTCTTCCTGACACCTAGGGAAGAGAAACGCACCGTACACATTCGTAGTCCATTAAAATAAACACACCAGATTGTTCATTTACAAAGTCATGTGATATAGAAAATTAGGAAGAAAGACAGAGAGAGAAAGGGAAAATTAAAAATATTAAAATGTTCTTTTCAGGACGTGTGCCGTATCAGTTAAGACAATCTTTTGCGTCGGAGATCATTCTTAAATAATTTTCAGCTCATTTTTTGATCACTCCAAGTGCTCCTACAATAATTGGTACTGTAACCGTCTTGAGATACCACATCTTTTCGTTTTCGATTAGCAAATCTTTATATTTTCTGAGCTTATCAAAGTTTTTTGCTGAGATATTATGGTCATATTATGGTATGCTCATGTCAACTAATAAACAGGCTTGGCTGTTTTGTCTTTTCACAACAATATCTGGTTTATTAGCCTTGATGGTCCAGTCTGTATATAGTGGGAAGTCCCAAAGAATAGTTACATTTTCTCCCTCAGTTACAGCCTCAGGGTGGTACCTGTATCATTTGTCTGCACTTTTGATTTTATAATGCGGACACATTATCCAATATAGATATTGCTCAACTCTGTCATGTCTTGATTTGTACACTATCAAAACCTTACATTCAGAGATTAGGTGGTTCACTGTTTCTATCCCATCGTTGCATTATCGGTTCTTTGGGTCTATATTTGAGTGTCTACACATGAGTTCCCAAATCTCGTGTCAGATCAGAGGCAATATTAACAATGACAAAGAGTAAAAAGATATAAAAATTAATATCAGTGATGATAATAAGTATAATGGCAGGAAACGGTTTGAATCTCCCCATGTCGCTATTGATGATACATCTAGAAATGAGGTCACAATAAAAAACACTAGTAAATGCACAACCTGGGACAATGAAAAAACCCAAAAAAATGTGAATAACGGTGGTAATGAAATTGAAGCCCTTGATGTTGACAGTGTTGCACACTGCAGACACAGAGATACTGGTCCGACTCCAGGCTGTCGTTATCCAGCACACACGGTGTAGATGGAACAAACGAGTTAAAACGATCGTCATAGAGTGTTACTACCTGAGCCACACTGTAAACGGAAATGGCGTATGATCAATGGAGAGAAAGCGAATTGTATCAACTCACGGAACAGAGATTATGTATCAGAGATTATGCGATCAGCTGTATCAGAGATTATGTGATCAAGCTAGAGTAATAAGGAAAAATCGTTGGTTCACAGAAGTAGAGTTCGAAGCTAACAAAAGACGTGTATTGGAAAACAGCAGCATAAGAAACGACGAAAATACAGTTCGTACTGATAAATGTAATCTCATAGCAGAAAACAGAGGTGAGATCTCTAATGAACCACAGGAAAGGAACAGTGATAGCTTGCTCGATGAGAGACATAGAGATGGTCTGGAAGAAGAAAATAAAATTAATGGTGACATGACAGATGGACAAAAGGCAATCTACGACAGAATAAAGGCAAGGATACAGGAGAACGATAGCGACATTATTTGCAACCTTAAAACGGTTGATCGGTGGAACTTGAATGAAGAAAAGAAAAATGTGAATGAAATTCTTAAACACATCAGAACAAAAGACATTACAAACAAATAATTTGATCAAGGCAGCAAGTATTGTTGTAGCTGGAAATGTGGGAGTTGATGTCAAGAAAAGGAAATATAATGGAAGTGACAAAAAAATGATTCATGGTAGAAAAGAAGAATACAGGCGGGGTCAGATATGCTCTCGAAAGGGGAATGGGAAGCTTAAAACCAAACAAAAATATAGAGCACTGAACAGGAATTGAAAGAAATGGCCTGTTAGTGGTAATGGAGGACCTGAAACAGTACCTCTTTGGAAAGAAAGCAAAGATGGTAAGATACGGGCAAAGAATGAAGGGTTACCAGCAGAATAGGTTATTCAGAGTAGAGCAGAAGAGATTCTGCAAAGAAATAAATGGAGAGTGTACAGATGAAAAGTTGATACCAGATAACGTTGAAAGTCAAAGGTTTGGAGTGACATGTAGAGCAAAGACAAAGAGTACAAGAAGGATGCTGAATGGTTGCAAGAAGTGAGACAAACAGTAGTCTGTCTAAAAGAGGCAGAACTTATCATTTCAGTTAGGGAAGTGAAGGAAATCAGCCACAAAATGGGCAACTTGGAAGGCCCCAGGACCAAACAGAATTCAAGGCTACTGGATCAACAGATTTGGTGAATGCCATGCACGAATAGCTGCACAGCTGAACACCTTGTTAAACGCCGACCAAGTAACACCAGAGTGGTTGACAACGGGTAGGAAAGTGCTGTGCTTGAAAAACATCGAAAAACAATTCGGTGAACAATTACAGGCCGATATCCTGCTTGCCACTTATGTGGAAATTATTAACTGGAATATGTATGGACGTGTGGAAAAAAATTGCGTCGTGCCACATGTGCAGAAGGGCTGCAAGCGTAAGTCAGAGGTACCAAGTATCAACTCCTGGTGGACAAAACTGTATTTACAGACTGCAAGAAGAGGAAAAATAACTTAGCCATGTAATG
Organism: Octopus bimaculoides; assembly: GCF_001194135.2. Lineage (NCBI taxonomy): Eukaryota > Metazoa > Mollusca > Cephalopoda > Octopoda > Octopodidae > Octopus > Octopus bimaculoides. The sequence continues at coordinate 156,007,843 of NC_068983.1, forward strand.
GATCGATTGCCGTAAGGCATATCACAAGATCCCATATTTTTTGCATTATGGAATGTATGAACCTATTTGGCATTGCATCGAATTTTGAGTGATTATTATTACTTGAACTGGTCATTGGAAACGCCCTAGAGAAGTTTTTATTTGACCAGTCAAAAATGCTCGCACATTTAAGATTTTGCCTCGAAAACAATAAATTTGTTCCTTTCCCGAAAGTAAAGGTTTTTCGAATGTCTACAGAAACCACAGAAGTCACTCACTTTCTATCACCCACCCAGAAGTGGATTACTTCTAGAAGGACGACTAAAAATTGTAACTTCTCACATGAACATTCAGAACAAATTTTATCACCCAATAGGTTCTATGTTTTAAATAAAGATTTCGAGTAAAACCCAAAAAGTAGTTAGGAATCTAATGAGAGTAAGACTCTGAAAACCACTTGCCTGAGAAAATCCTTCGCACTAGAGAATAAGTCGGTCATAAATTTATCTAATCTAAAACTTTCGCCCGACGATGTCTCAGTCTTGGCGCTTGGACTGAGTTTCTGCCCAAGCACTAAGAATTTCGACAAGAATAAACTAGCACAAGGGATATTTCAGTCTGCCCGCCGTCATAAGCTGAAGGAATTTTTTAAAAAATGGTAACGAGGAATCAGAAAACCTTATGCTTACTGAAAATAAAAAAAATGATGAAGATCGAATCTAGCATAACTGGACTGAAAAGAATCCCAAATGGTATCCAGGTAAAGTTCGGGATGGACGTTCAAAAGCACTCCTGGAATTTCGTGAATCTTGTCACGCAGGCATTAGAGAAAGCCTTAAATCAAGTGGAAAGAAGTCCTGGAATAACCTCACAAATTTCCAACGTTACGCACTCCGACGTCTAGCTAATAACTATTCTATTGTTATTAAGATGGCGGATAAGGGAGGCGCTACCGTAATTATGGACAAAAGAGAGTGTATTTCGGCTTGTGAAGAAGTTTTAAATGACAAAACTTCATATGAAGAATTACCTGTCGATCCAAACCCCAATTACAGAGAACCTGACAAAATAATTCTGGAAATATAGGAAAACAATTTCATTAAAAAGGCAGAATCCGGGATTTTATGGTCAGAAAGAACACCTGTATTAAGTCTAGTTTTGCAAAACTTAGCGTTGAACTTTTGGACACAAATCCGAAGTCACAATTTTTAAGGATAAAATGGATTTTTACTAACATATTGGATTACTGGAAGCAACAAATACTTTTGTACATCATCATGTCAATCGCGGTTACGGTTAAAGGAAACAGCAAATAAAATAGATAAGATTAGCAATGATAGTCAAACCTTCACGCATAATTTTAGCAAGCACAATACAAAAATAACAGAATTCTTTTAGTGATTAACTGGCACCGAAATTTCGCTGGCATTTCAAAAGTGTTGCATGAAAGTTGCCAGCATGAGGCGAAAAAATATTCTCGTTTCAAACAGATATTTCCTCAGCTGCTTATTGTAGCCTTTAGATGGATTAAGAATATAAGAGAATTATTGATCTCTATTTCTGACTCCAAGTAAACGAATCTGTACCTTCAAAAACAGCTGCAAAAGAGGTACAACAACATAGTACAACAACATGAGTCAAGTGAATTCCATCAGGAATAATAACAGAAATTTTATGATTTATGCCGACGGTGGGTCATGTAGAGACTCCCATTTGGTGTACGTGGCAGAAAGCACGAAATACAAATTGATTTATGTTGGTTGTACAACAGAACAATTAAACAAAATGTTTAATGGGCACAGATCCGACGTCATGCACAATAAGAGTAGTTCGACAAAACTTGCCGAATAGTTCGTTTCAAGCGGCTGCAATTTTGAAAAAGACTTGAAAGTGCATATCCCAAGAAAATAACCTGAACCTGCTTCACTTTCACTTCTGAAAATGCACGAGGAGGAAGGTCTCCGGGTTATTAACATCACGCACTGGAGGAATGAATAAAATGACAGGAGAATATCATGAAATTCCTACAAAATTGTTTGATTAAATATT
>NC_068983.1:156010449-156015225 GCF_001194135.2 Octopus bimaculoides
TTTTAGAGAAACGTTGTCATTATTATTATTATTATTATTATTATTATTAATATTATTATTATTAAGGCGGTTATCTGGCAGAATCGTTAGCACACCGAGCAAAATGCTTAGCCACATTTCATCCGTCTTAACGTTCTAAGATCAAATACCGCCAAGGTCGACGTTGCCTTTCAGAGTCGATAAAATAAGTACACATGAACACTGTGGCGATGCAATCGATTTCACTCCTCCACTAAACTGCAGGACTTGTACCAAGATTTGAAACCATCATGATTATTATGAGTAGTAGTAGTAGTAGTAGTAGTAGTAGTAGTAGTAGTAGTAGTAGTAGTAGAGATGAATTTCAGCTTAAACCGGCGATTTCCTTTTGTTTTTGCTGATAGCTTTTGGATTGTTATGTTCTCCCATAATTTTGCTGAAATTGGATATTATTTTCCTTGTTTGTGTCATATAAAGCTGTTTCAGAAGCCAAATTTGTTTTATTTAATTGACTTTTTGACCGAAAACAGTGTTTATTGACATTTCAAAGTTTGCTTTGCTTCGACTTCATTCACAACGGCGTCGGGTCAGCAAAGACTACCGAAAAAAAGAAAAACATTCTTACGTTGCGAAGCAGAATAACACCAAAACACCTGCTTTGCAACACTATGCACATGTTTCATAAGTGGAAGAAAAAAAAAACTTGCATTTTCTAAGAAAAAATATATTTTAGACTGACTCGCTGAACTTGTTCGGAAACAGTAAGAAATAGCAAATTAGAATTGAAAAAACCAACTGCATCACTATGCTCCAAAAATACTTTTAGGTGTAGCAAGGAGAAAATTTGTTTCTTATTATGTTATGTAAGAGGAATTGTCTTATTTTGTATCCTCAAAAGAGCAGCTAAGCGAGCCACTCTGATATATTGGGACACGTGTCTTCCAGATAGAGATAAGCAAAACCTGCGTTACAATCTAAGCAACCTTCAGGCTTTGAAGCCGTGAAAAACCTTACTCTTATAACCACTAGTGCTGTATCTTAGTACTTGTTGCAGTGCAAGAAGGCCACTAGTGAGATGTCAGGTGCATATCAAGTGTCTTGAAATCCTGAATCGTGGTCCATTTCGTGTAGAAGTATGGACGCATAGAACGTAAATAAGTTACAAAAATGTGGTTGGAAATTGTCACTATGAACTTACACGTTCTTGTGATCCGCACGTTTATAAGAAAATTCAACACCTACGCTCCGGAGTGGGGGCTGAATTTAAAGCAATAAAGATCGACGGCTTCTTAGATTTGTGGTAGCGATTATCCTGCAAGAGCTTTCTGCTCTGAACAGCTGGGGAAGCGGCAGATGAATAAGTCGTTTTCGGAGTCTACTGCCTCATTTGCACCAACAGTCGAACCACCGGTTACAGGTAAACGAAATCTAACAAATACCGTTCACACTTCATTTCAGCGATCCCTTTCTGTATTTTGTAGAGGAGATAACCTTGTGTTAAGCGATGGACATTACCGATGTTCCTCTCCAAGCAGCACCATATTTTCCACTTGCATGGGCGCAATGGGTACGAAACGAAACCTGAGAGAACATATAGCAAAATAGGGACGCCAGCCTTCACAGAAAGCTTTAATGAAATGGCAGACGACTTCTGAATTCTAGAAATAAAACGGTTTCGCAGGGATTTGAATCGATGACAAAAGCCTGATTGAGTTATTGTTCAACCATGAGTTTACTTGGTCAATCAATATATTGATGGAAGAGAACTTAATACAATATAATTTCAACACACATCAAACAGAATACTGATATAATATTGATCAAAACTACAAGAGATTCTTTCGGAAAAGGAAAATATTACTTGTCAGAAAATGAAGGATCTTTCAAGTATGTAGCAATCCAAGAAATGATTACGGGTGACTTCGGTGAAACCCAAAGAGTATACAATGTCATGCGAACGACGAGATATTTTGAAGTTTCTAATTTGATCTAATAGTGGGCTCCCAACAAATTGCAATTTTTTTTTTTGTTTAGCACAATATCTTGGTACAATTATATCTTGCGCGGACGATTTATTCGGCGTTTGATTTACTTTACCTTTTGACATTGTTCTGCAAAAACTTCCATTAGATGATGTTTTCTACATGACTAATGTTTGTTTATAAAACTAGTTACTTATATTCCATTAATTCTCGATCTATTTTATAAAAGAAATCGTCAAGAAATTCTATTGAACGTTTTATTTATCTTTTAGATAAACTTCGATTAGATTGGATGTTAAACCCTCGATATGTTTGGACTAGTATATTTTTTACAGCTGATTGCATATTTTGATATGCATAGCAAGTTTGGTAGGTAAGTAAATATAACTAGACTGAAAACAAAAACAAATATGTAAAATATGAAATCAATTTCAGATAAATTCTTTTGTATTTTACGCAAATATATATTTTTCGAGATATACGTTGAAATACAAGAGCACTAAAAAGCAAACAGGTAGATACATTAGTCTAAAAGAATATATATATATATACATATATATACAAACAGAGACACACATACACACAAATACGTACGTAAATGCATACATACATACATACATACATACATACATACATTCCAAAAATTTAGCACATAAATACATATGCATGCATCTAGACATGAAAATATATACATAAAAACGCATCCATAAAACAAACATACAAATCTGCGCATACACTAACTCCAACTACTGCACACACACATACATGCACAAATACCTAGATGATGTTGATAAAAGTTCCAATGAAGGAGCCTTGAATCTATGTTAGAGTCCGGCTCTTTCTCTATGGACAAGAAATACAGAAATGAAACTGATTGATAATATACATACTTAAATCAAATATGATGGGAGAAGCTGCGCACAACGAAATGGAAATTCTCTCCTCAACATTACTTGCGGTAAGAAATGTAAAAAGCATTATGTAGCAGATAAACATATATGAAACTGAGCCATGATATCAAAGGTTGGTGGATCAGTAAGGATTCCTTGTTATGATATTTCCTGTATTCCTCGCCGTAGCCAGTATGGAAGCTTTTATCTCTTTGGTGTATTGCCGCATTTTGCTACGAGTTTGCAGAAGGAAGATGCGCCTGTAATTAGGTGCTCGTCTTGTAGAATGTGGTACAGGCGGAACGTACTACCGATGTAATAGTCCCAACGATTGGACCATCCTATCTAGTATACCACGTAAGTTCGCACACACCTGCAAATGGTTCATGTAGGATAGTTTACCAGTGTGTACGGCCGTTATTCCGCATGTCCTCTTCTGGTTGACAAATTTCTATGCGGGGATGGTCCCGAATGGACTAGCAGAATGTTGAAGCCTTCCCTGGGGAGGACCTTACTGATGGCAAAGGTGGTCCTTTCGTGACAATTGGAAATCGTCAGGAACTAAGTCCTAGAGAAATTCTTCTTGCCATATTTATTTGGCCTGTATCCGTGTATGGTGTTTCTGGCGGACGCTGGGTATCCGTTCATTCCAACAATCCTGAGGAACTGTGCAGCCTGTGCCCTGCGTGGTGTTGTCAAAGCATCAATTGTGTATACGGGTGATCTCATTTTGTAGCAGCCGGTTTTAGCACTGATGATGAAAGCCGACTTGTAAGGGACGAAGAAGTTTCGGTAGGCTGCCTCTCAGTAGAACACCGTGTCGATCCTTCCGCTTTCCTTGATATAATATATGAGTGAAGTGGAGATGTAATCAAACATGATTAGTAATATAAAATTGAGCTTGGTATTTAGTTATAAGCGTATTGTGAGAGATGAAAAAAATATTGCAGCCAGCATACTGGGAGCAAGTGCAAACTGGGAGCATTTAAAGTTGCAAAAGTATGTTCTGCGGAAAGAAGTTATATTCTAACAAAGAAACCATGCAAGTGTTTGTTTATTTTGTACGGGAGGTGGGATAGATTACAGAAGATGAGAGCACCAGCGGAATAAAAGCGAACGTGGCGTTGAAGCAAAGTGAATTGTTCCTAGACAACATATTTGTCAATGTCAAAATTTGGCATAACGAGTAGTATTAGCGTTACTTGGTACGCCACAAATTTATCAAACCGTTTAACTCCAAATCGCTTTTCAAATGTAATAAAAACATTCTAAAATCTCATTTAGGTCCTATTAATATTAATCTCTCATACTGTCTCTCATTCTCTGTGTGTGCTTGTGCATGTATATATATATATATATATATATATATGTGTGTGTGTGTGTGTGTGTGTGTGTGTGTGTGTGTGTGTGTGTGTGTGTGTGTGTGTGTGTGTGTGCGTGCGTGTATGTATGTATGTATATATACAAGTGTGTGTTTGTATGTGCTTGTGATAATAAATAAATGTATGCCGGTATTTATATATGCATAAATGAATGCATGCAGGTATGTATGTATGTAGCATGTGTCATGGCCAACTAGCAAGTCAAATGAAGGCTGATCGTTTTTTCATCAGTTTCAAAATTATATTAGTTAAACTGCCTGGTATAATCTATCATATTTTACATCTGTTATTTATTTATATATTTTACTAATTCGTTTGACACGCACGCAAACAATATCATGCACATACACGCACACATACACACACACGCATATACATTCACACATATATAGTCATGCATACTCATACACACATATATTTGGGTATGTACATATATATGTATACATATACAATATATATGTATTTACGTATTATATATAATGTGTATATATATATATATATATATATATAATATATATATATATAATGCAATATATATATATG
>NC_068983.1:156015434-156018491 GCF_001194135.2 Octopus bimaculoides
ACATAATATATATTATGTGTGTATAAATGTATGTATACGTGTATATAAGCAAAGTCACAACATGCACACACTAAGAATCTTTCTCACTCCTTCACCCTCTCTGTTATTTTTAACTCTTTCATAAATATTTTTATTTGTACATTTAAATCGTCCCTTTTTTTCTACATTCACCACCATTTGTCTATCATTCTCTCTCTCGCTCCTGCTTTTTCTCAATGTCTCTCACTTTCTCTCTCACTCTCTCAATCTCCCTCTCTATCTTGTTACTTTCTGTCATCCGTTCCATTACCTGCTCGATTTTACTGACTTCGAAGTTTCCTACATATTATAATTCAGTAATCCATCAAGTTGTTGTAGACGTGTTTCTCTGCATCATGTGACAAGCTATGCATTTTGGGAGGCTATCCGACGCGTGACGCCATTATTCGTAAGACATCGAGTGTAAGAACATCAATGACTGATATGAATTATGCATTATCCAATATTTGTTGAGCATAAATCAGTTACGATTCTTTTCGGTTAACAATACAGAGTGTATCAATATGAGCAAAATTTGAGGCAGACAGAGAGAGTTAGAGGAAGAGACAGACAGACAGACAGATGCAGAGAAATTGGGGGAGAAAGAGAGGAAGACATATATAAAGACTATTTGCAATATGCAAGTACAATGGCATGGATATATGTAAGCACGTATAAATGAAGATATGGAGCTTTGCATCTAAGAATGGATGAAATAAAAAACAATAAATTTTATGGATACATGAATTCTACGTGTGTTATTCTAATCTATACATCCGTGTACGTGAGTGTATATATATGTATGTATCTCTCTCTCTCTCTCTCTCTCTCTCTCTCTCTATATATATATATATATATATATATATATATATACACACACACATATGTATGTATGCATACATATATATATATATATGTGTGTGTGTGTGTGTGTGTCTGTATATGTATACAAAAATGTACATATATACACACACATAGTATATATGTAGTGTAAATATGTGTGTATATATATATATATATGTATGCATATGTATATATATACATATATATGTGCGTGTGTGTGTGTGTGTGTGTGTATGTATATATTATACAGGCTCACATATACACACACATAGATAGGTAGATAATGCATACATACATACATACATACATGCATGCAGACACATACATACATACACATACATACATACATACACATACATAAATAGATACACACATACATACATACATACATGCGTACATACCTGCATGTGTACATACACACATGCACGATCGCAATGTAAGTATGTGGTAAGGGTTTGTGAGTGCGCAACTGTGTTAGTACTTGTACTGCTCGAAACCAATTTTTACTTGCAACAATGCATTCCTGCACACAAGTGCATGCACACTAAATCAGATACAAATATATATATGTTGATATATGTTCCAACGTATACACATGGGAATGAAAATGCATTGTGTGTATTATATATTCAAATATTCATATTTATGATCATTTCTGTCTGTGTGTATATGTATGCATGTATATATATATATATATATATATATATATATATGTGTGTGTGTGTGTGTGTGTGTGTGTGCATATATCTATATCTATCTATCTACCTCTCTCTCTCTCTCTCTCTCTCTCAATATATATATATATATATATATATATATATATATATATATATATATATATATATATATATATATATATATATGTGTGTGTGTATACAGAAGGAGAGAAGTGACAAAGTGGTGACAGAGAGAGGAGAGAAAGAGGAGAGAAAGGAGGAAGGAGAAAGAAGTAGAGAAAGTTAGAAAAGAGATTAGTATATTTGTATAGGCAGCGTTACGAAGAAAATATGAGATGTGAAGAATATAAATCATGAAATACCTTGTGTTTGCACAAACCCAAGCTTATACAGCCACACATACACACACACACACACACACACACACACACACACACACACACACCCATGCACGCCAGCATGCATGAACTCTCACGTTATTTCTCTCTCTCTGTTTTTCTTCTCTATTATACGTACACACACACACACACACACACGTCAAGTCATACTGGCTCAAATACGAACGAATAACTATTCGGAGTGGATGCCTTTGTATAGGAGCACATGTGGGTAAACGTAGCTTCACACATATATTCATTCCCAAACACATACACAATCATGTATATGCTTGTATATACATATAGAAGCTCATGTGTCTATATATCTTTATACACATGTAAATGCATATATATTTAGATATGAAGTGCATTAGCAAATGTGTGTGCAATGCACACGCATATAACTGCATCATACCCGCTTCTTCACGCACGCATATATCAATAACTAAATTATATTATATATTATGTTTTATAAAGATGCATATATATATATATATATATAATCTAGCAGTGATCTATTTCTAGTTAGCAGGCTGTAAACTTCCAAAGATAATTTTTTCCCTTAACATTATATCACTGTCATCAGGTTTAGTTCATACTTTCAAATATTTATACAATGATATCACCGCCAAATTTTGTATATGAATACATATAAGCGTTCATATGCATTATATATTTGATGCAGATATGCAGATATATTCATATATGAATATGTCTAGATGTATGTCAAAATCTATACAAACGCGCAGATTCTGTTGCTAATGCATATATGTGTGAAAATGTATTTATGTTGCATTCAGATGTGTAGATATATTCATAGATGGATATGAGCTGATATATGTAAAAATCTATACCGTTACAATTACATGTACGTGTGCAAACTCATATATGTTAGATGCAGTTGTATTGATATGTTCCAATACGAATAAGACTTGGTATATGTCAAAATCTATACAGGGAAGATGCCAATTTTCGGTAGATAGATAGATAGATAGATAGATAGATAGATAGATAGATAGATAGATAGATAGATAGATAGATGGATAGATAGATGGATAGATAGATAGATAGATAGATAGATAGATAGATAGATAGATAGATAGATATATAGATAGATAGATAGATAGATAGATAGATACATT
>NC_068983.1:156019916-156020848 GCF_001194135.2 Octopus bimaculoides
CGTTATCTCGTCCCAAGATAGATGGATGGATGGATAGATAGATGGATAGATAGATAGATAGATAGATAGATAGATAGATAGATAGATAGATAGATAGATAGAAATGAAGAACTAAAAGAAGAAAAGCTAACCTAAAAGTGCATATAGTTAACAGTAGTTGTATGGTGAGATCAATACATGTGTGTTTCGAATTGTGATTTTTATCAAGATTTATTTAAGCACCTCACAAAATTCATGCCAGGTACTAGTAAATTCACAATGCTTCCTTTGAGTGAAAATAGTTTCAAAGATTTCTGAATATGTGAGTAAATGTGTGCATTTGTGAAATTTGTACGACTTCTCCAATCGCAATTTCTGGCCTCCTAAATTCCGCAATCGTAATCCCATTGATTATTCTGTACGGGACACGGTTTAAAAAGACACTCATTTCTCTGACTGCAACATCAAGACCGAACTGGTGGCCAAGGTTAAGGAAGTGTTTGGAGATCTTCCCAAGGACACAGGAGCGCATACATTCGCTTCTGGAGTCGCTTTGAGGTCATGATGGAAGCTGAGAGCGACTACTGTCAGTAAACTGTTATGTCCTAGTAATAATCAAGTTGATATATTTTTGATTATTTCAAATACTTTAACATTTGGATAGGATATTGTTTATTCTTTTCCTTTTATGCAAACTCTCACGTGTACCTGAACACTGTAATTGTTTTCGTTGTGCATAAAAATTGGAAGATGCATTCTTTTAATTATATATATGTGTGTATTTACATAGCTGTGTATGATTGTGTGTGTGTGAGAGAGAGAGAAACAACAAGAATGTGTGTGTGTGTGTGTGTGCGTGTGTGTGCGTGTGTGTGTGTGCGTGTGTGTGTGCGTGTGTGTGTGCGTGTGTGTGTGCGTGTGTGTGCGTATGTGTGTGTGTGCGTGTGTGTGCG
>NC_068983.1:156020880-156023466 GCF_001194135.2 Octopus bimaculoides
GTGTGTGTGTGTGTGTGTGTGTGTGTGTGTGTGCGTGTGTGTTACATTCCCTGATTGGAGGGAATGTAAGATAGGTGTGATTGCTGAGCTTGTGTGTCTCGGTAATATGTATTCCACTATTCGTGTTTTATACCACGTTAACCTTAAAATAATCTGGAATCTAACTTTATTGAGTGTGATAACTATAATCTTATTACTTTTTCTTTTTTGTGTGAATTCTAAATCTATAAGTTAAGTCTCATTTTGTTTCTATTTCTTTCGACATCATTAATAGTAGAGGCAAGTTTAACCTCATTCATCCGAAACCCAGTTTCTGAATATTTGATATATAGGTTAAATGCAGGAGACTAAATGCAGAGGGAAACTCTGCAGTACTTCTCGCAAGATCACATTTAATTTACATGAGTTTGGGTGGTTGCTGTAGTAAACGTATTTGATATAAGGATTGTATCAGTTGTGTGTATTAATGTAAATTTGAGAGAATTTTGTTCTCATCTAATGGAATAGCAATATCTTGGGGCTTAATTCAAATTTATAGAGGCAAGTTAAATTGTTGTTACTGACCTTTATTCTGGTTCATAGAACAGGACTTAATTGAAATTTTAAGAGCGAGCTTAGATTTTTCGGATTCATCATTGTTATGCTTCGAATGATAAATTCCTATACTCCTCAGGTTAATTATTATTGTGTATGGGTGGAAATTTAGAATGGTTCTTCACCATTGAATGAACAAAGAAGAGATATAGGATGGAACACAAAATGAAACCTATCGATGTACACTTCTACGTGCATAACACACCGATACCTTTCATTACGAAAATGATATCAATAACGGCAGCTATATCATTCTGAACTTTGAATTTAAAACAAGAATGTGCCTATCGTCCAAAATCCTTCTTCTCTCTTTCGAGAAAGATCTCTCAAAAGACATCAGATTCCAAAATAATACCAAACCTTTACAAAGAGAACTGAAGGACAAAATAAAAATATTAGAAAGGAACAAAAGCATATATCTACAATCGCATAAAACTAAAACTCTCTAGGAACTGAAGAAAGTTTTCCTAACTACCACTCTTTCCATGCAATAAATTACTCGAATGTCACCAAAATCCACTAACTACAAATATAAAGATAAACTACTGAATGGACGCTACGGTACCGAAAATTCCACATTTAACCCTAAAAGACTACAATTAAAATTCATACGTAACCCATCAATTTTAGTGAATCTACACATGCAAGACATTACAGGCCACATTAAAAAGGTTTGGGACACCATCATACAGCAAAATTGAAAACAAAATTCGATGTAACTATTTATTATCCAAATCTATCCAGAAAGAAGTGATAAACCACGTCGGAAATACTATATATATCAAAGGCTCAGGATTTTGAATAATATTCCAAGCAAAGAAAAAACTTATCTACTACATACTAATGCTAACCGGAGGAAAAAAATTATAAACCTTTCAATGTCACTATAGTGTTCAATGCTTCCACAAAACCTAGTTAAATAATCAGTCTTTCCATTCTGAACCCTAGCTAACGAAAAATTCCCTGACGAGACAATTGGGCTACACAGATATGAGGAACATTTGCGCCGAAACACCAACCCACAGTCCACATAAATTATAGGATCCCCAATAATTGTATACACAAATTTCTAAACCATCCATGCAACAATTGGCCTAAAGAATCCACATGAAAACAAAAACTTAAAAACGTCGATATATGGTCCAATTCTTAAAGGACTTATGGTAAAAGGAAACTAGTAATAAAATCTCAGGGAAATTATCAACGAAGATATATACAATGGTGCAGCGCACATCGACAACAATGATCTTGTCAGATTCAGTTTTAAAAGAGAAGTATAATATACACCGGACAAACCACAAAGTCAAATCAACAAAATACATCGAAAAGGAAAACCACTTTAAAATCGAATTAGGTTACAAAATTGTTGTTCAGCCGCATATGTAAACATCTTGCGCTCACACAAATAGATACCATAAACGTCTTAATATTAAAGCACTAAGAACATCCAGTAGATATTAACTGGTATAAGTAAATATAAACTCTCCGCACGCAATTCTTTTAACTCTTAATACATATCACAAAAATGGAAAGTGTCTGCAGAAACCCCCAGGTCTAATTCAACACCATCACATATGTAATATATAGATTTAAAAACCAAGATATACATACACGCTCATTTCATAACTCTAATTGAAGAAAGAGACCATGCTGTCACAAAACACTTGCTCACTTATAACATACTACATACAGTGGAAAATATTCACTTTCTCTAAATCTTATTCTTACACCCCAAAACGTTGTAGATTATAAACAAGTGAAGCTCTTGGAAATTTATTCCGACCTCTATTCTCATTTCAGAAAGGACTCAGATATACCAACACAAACACTTCCTAGTATAGAAATGGAAAGGAACAAGCGATACAGCGAAATATGTCTGTATATATCGTATTTGTGTGGTAGCACGTATTCCCCATGTGCGTAACTAACTGTAAATAAATTTGAATGTGTGTTTATATATATATATATATATATATATATATATATATATAT
>NC_068983.1:156025409-156026402 GCF_001194135.2 Octopus bimaculoides
ATATATATATATATATATATATATATATACAGGGTGGTGCAACATTATTTATTCAGTTAGGAAAAAAGAAAACACCTACAATACTCGTTATTCTTATAAAAAATATTAAAAGTTACGATAAAATTATTATTATAGCCATGGTAAATGATTTATAATGATTAGTGACGCGGAAATATCAAAAATGAGGCTAACTAATTTAATGTGCTAAAAGTTTCAATGAATTTAGAATTATAATATTGGGCGATAATTCCTGTATGCCAACTATCGCACCCACTGTATATATGTATGTGCGTGTGTGTGTGTGTGTGTGTGTGTGTGTGTGTGTGTTTGTATTATGTATGTATGTGTATGTATATATGTATATATATATATATATATGTGTGTGTGTGTAAGTATATATATACATACATACACACACGCGCATACACACATGTATATGTTCGTACGTATATATATGTATGCATGTATGCATGAACACATGTTCGTTGGAGTTCGGCTATCCTTAATGGAAATCAATCCGTCGCAGATGGCGAAGAGGAAATTGATATATTTTCCTTCCTCTTTTGTAAATAACCAACATATAATCTTGGGAACTCCTAATACAAGATTGTACGAAATATTATTGAATTTGAAATGCCTAACAAACGTAGTTTGATGATGACCATTTCCTGGCTGTCGCTAGAAGAGATCAGCGTTGATCATATGAGATTTTTAGAGTGCATTGGATCATGGTAAAAATAAAAGCCATATCACTCAAGACCGGCACCACTTGAAAACATTCATCGGCGACAAGATAAAACGATGGCAAGATAACACGGCGACAAGGTAACACGGCGACAAGATAACACGGCGACAAGATAACAAGTTCCTGTTGCGTCTTTGAATTTTCCGCTTCTTTCCAAATTTCTTCTTCTTCTTCTTCTTCTTCTTCTTCTTCTTATTATTATTATTATTATTATTATTATTATTATTATTATTATTATTATTATTATT
>NC_068983.1:156026437-156029378 GCF_001194135.2 Octopus bimaculoides
CCTCATTCTCCTCCTCCTCTTCCTCCTCTTCCTCCTCCTCCTCCTCCTCTTCCCCCTCCTCCTCGTCCTCCTTCTCGTCCTTCTTCTTCTTCTTCTTCTTCTTCTTCTTCTTCTTCTTCTTCTTCTTCTTCTTCTTCTTCATCAACCTCCTCAACTTCCTTTTCGTCTTTTCCTCCTCATCTTTCTACTACTACTACTACTACTACTACTACTACCACTACTACTACTACTACTACTGCTACTGCTACTGCTACTACGACTACTACTACTACTACTACTACTACTACTACTACTACTACTACTATTCTTGTTGTCATCGGTCTCTTCATTAATATCATTTGTATGTTTGTGTCATCCTCTCTTGTCTCGATTGTGTTGTTTCCTTGCGTTGTACGGCGCCATCAATAATGCACAGAAAAATGCCTTTTATACTGCGATTAGTGAGTTCGAAACCAGTGACGGTAGATTTTGCCGTTCATTCTTCCAGACATGATAAAATAAAATGCTAGTCACGTTATTTTGTTCTATTTAGAGCCTATTGCTCTTTCTAAATTGTGTGCCATCGTGCACACGGATTAGCAGAGTTGCATTCAGTAACGCTTTTCAAACACTAATTTGTAGGCGCAATGTTTATGGTACGTGCCTCGTCTCATCTATATCGTAGAACTTCTTATCAACTTCACCTTTTTGTCAACATTATAAACCCATTTCTTCTCGTCTACTTAATTTATCTGTGTATCACATCTCAGATCCCGTACCAAAGCATTTAGCATAATCTGGAATTCTCTAGGATTCTCTTCGAACCCATGTTTTTATATTTTTATATTTTTATTTCTATTCATTTAGTGATTTATTTATTTATTCTATTTTTTATTTGTTTGTTTTTTTTCAGTTTTTACCGTTGACTTCAAATACAACGTAACTCGCATCGATCTGACAAGTCTGCAAAAATGCCTTAAATATGATGGGCATCGATTTTCTTCATTTGAATAACATTAAAAAAATAAAACATCAATATGATTTCCTACTTTATTATGCATTTTTATTCATAATATATTTCTTCCAAATTTTCTTCAAAGAATCTTGCAGAATACAACAACTGAACGCGCAAGCGAAGTTCTGTCAATATTATTGATAAACAATATGCAGCAAGTATAGTGTGTATTTGGGAATATATGAGAAAAAATTTTAATTCATTTGAATTTATTACATATTTATTTTCATCTTAATTTCCTAAATAAAATGAAGATTTCAAAGTTAAAAGAAATTTCAAAGAAATGTTTTTAATAAGAATATAAATGGACAGGAAACAGCAGTAGAATATCGTCGCAGTCTGGCAAATGTAAACTAATAAAAATTACAATGATGTAAGTGTAACCGAAATGTCTCCACATTTAGATATGTGATTTGTTATGAATTAACAATATCTTCGAAAGATAAAATGCACACACCCCACCTCACCCACACACACAAACACACGCACACACACACACACACACACACACACATATATATATATATATGCATTCATGTGCATACATACATATTTGTATATATGCCTTTACATATGTATAAAAAGTTTGTACACATACACCAACATACTCAACCACACACACATTTATACTATAATATATAATTATATGTATGTATATTTTTTATGTACGTATAAATTATGAATAGACTAGTTATATATTTATGAACACATATATTATACTTCTTTAGATCTTCGAGTTATATGTTTTTATATCAAATATCAATTGTTTTGTCTTGCATGCACAGACAGATTTTGATAAAGCTTTATTTGTTTACTTGTTATACTTTGATATCATTTCACTTTTACAATCTCTTCTTCACGTATTAATCCTCTAATTATAACACGTTCAAAATTTGCGGGATATGTAGATTTTCTTTGGTTTAAATTTCTTTGTTCTTCAGTTGTAAGTTTTTCGTTTTCAAATATACCCTCAAACAATACACAGATCTTTTGTGTGCAATCATAAACAAACTCAGTCAGTCAGCTTCTAGAAGACTGATTTGTATAGGAGAGAGACAGTTATATTTCAAAATAACGGATGTAATTTGTAGAAGCTATTTGTTTATACGGATAAAGCCAGGTACATACTTTGTATTAATTATGAAAACATTAATTATAAACAATAGATACTGAAAATGACACTAGAATATATGAATAATATTTTTTTTTAAATTGAATTTATATATTCCATATAAATTTAGATATCTTCATTTATATTTGACACTTCATTAAATAGATCTTCAATATATATATAATACATATAACTATGTAAGTATTTGTGACTAAACAGTGTTTGGTATCTGCCTGAAATAAGAGACAATGAAATTCTACCTTGCATGTCAATAGGGGATGAGAATCCTTCCTTATGGAGATTCTTTGTTAACCAGATGCACGGAACACTCTTTCAGCGTCTCTTAGTGTGGTCCAAAAATGGACGAAACTATCTTTAGCAATATCTTGGCTGTAGGACTTGCTGGGAGACTGATAAGTCTAATCACACTGAAATTGTAATTTATATTTTATAATCGTGATGCTTTTATAGTAGCCATAGTTTATATATGCAATGAGATTTTATCACTGTAATTACTATGTATATATATAGCACATGTCGTAATTCTAAAGAATGTATTGTACAATGGTTATTGACAAACAATACTAGTGTTGATAAACATCATTTGATCACTAATTAGGCGATATTTAGTAAGAAGTGCATATCTAATACAAATGGAATGTATGTTATGTCGCTACATTTTAATATGCTAGTCTCAACATATTTTTTCAGATAACATGTTTGACGTCACAATTGTACTAGTACATAATACATACATACATACATACACACACACACACACATACATATACACACACACACACACACACACGCACACACACACACACACACACATA
>NC_068983.1:156029388-156034543 GCF_001194135.2 Octopus bimaculoides
CACACACACACACACACACATATATATATATATATATATATATATATAATATATATATATATATTATATATGGGAAATGCACTCACTTTACATAGTCTTTATATATTTTTTAATATACTTTATATTGTGTTTGTCGATCGGTTTCACTTTTACTGATCATGACGTTGAAATTATTGTAATTTGTATTTTCTTTAGGAGATTTTAGTCCATTTTTGTGTGGAGAAGTTTGTGAATGAATGATTCAGCAAGTAGAAAAATCGAAGGGGAGGTAATTGCTATTACTTATTATTGGAAACAGGGGAGGTAATTGCTCATACTTTGGGGAGTGGATTAATAAATATACACACAAATTCAAAAGCTAAAGTAGTGATGTGAAATATGTACAGTGATGGGAATGTGATCATGAATTAAAATATATACTGAGATCAAAGTTGGTTAGGCGTTCATATTTAGACGTGTTCTGTATTTTTCGATGGACAATTTAAACGTTCTTGTATAGAAATTTTTTCTTTGCACTGGTAGATTGGGAAGACTATGAAGTTTGATTGGATATTACCTGCACATCTCTCTATGTGTTCACTCAAAGGAATCTGTCTGTATTGTGGGAACCGGGTCTGTCCCTTCTGTGTGTGGTTCTGCGTCTTAGTGTCATATAGATTTATGTCCAAAACCTGAGCAAGTTATAACATAAATTAGTTTCTCGGAAGCACAAGCAAAGTTAGTTTTAATTGTGAACCTCTCTCTTTGTTCTTAGTAGCTCTATGACCATCCCCTCACCTCTGTCCCTTCCCTGTGGCCGTTGCTGCTGCTCTTGACCCCGACTTTTGGTACCGTTCCTGTTTCTCCCAGTGTTCGTATCCGTGCCCACTATACAGTTTTTTCTCTCTAGAGCTAAACAACAATGCTTAAGTCAGCGCTGAGCATAGGTGGTGTGACCTATACGCACGGTACTAGAAATAACAGTTAAATAGATCTCATTTCGAGACCATCGTTTCAATTAGGAAACAATAAAATCATGTATTAAAAAAATGTTAGATATATATTTTATAAAATAGAAAAACTCCATTAAAAGTGGTGTTTATCCTAGTAATATTAGTAATATGATGAGAAAAACCGCTGTCGTATATTAACAAGTTCACCGTGACTGGAATTATTCAATTTTAATACTCCACTAAGAAATCGCTCTAGAAGAATCATATAATAGGATTATTAAGAATGCTTCAGCAATCATTTCTCATGCTAGTTCATCTTTAATTTTGAAATTAAAACTGCTTGGATAAAAAATATAGCGGTGTGGTTGATCTCAGAATGGGATTGTTCCAATCTGGAGATATGTATATTTTGCGCATACTTTTAATTTTAAGATGCTTCTACAGATGCTATGGCGCGCATACTCCGTGATGCTTCTTGAGTTCCTGGGCGTTTCGGATCTTACATCAGACCCCCCTCACTCAGTTGACCCTGCCGGGGTTGATTACGTCCCAGCCTGCATTCCTGTAACAGCAAACCACTGGTCTTTTCTCTATCAAAAGCGACTTAGTGACCTTCTCTGCAGTTTCAGTAATGGAAGTTATAACCCTTCTCTTTGTTGCGCCCAGTAACTCCAAATTTACTCAAAGTTTTGCAGAATGAACACCATACAAATCCTCAACAACCCTCCTCTATTGCCTTGTCACGTGCCTGACAGCTCTGGTTTCTGCACTGCTCTATTTGTAACTTGTATTTACCTCAACAATAACAGCTGTTTATACAGTGGTGATATTTGGTCTTTAATATTTGGCCACACATCAGACAAGCTTCGAAATTTATTACAGATTGCCTTCATAAGTTTTAGGCTGAAAATACGAGTATCAATATAATTAATTTCTTAGACGTCATGTAAGTATTCTATACTTGGATTCTTATTTCTTTATTGCCCACAAGGGGCTAAACATAGAAGGGACAAACAAGGACAGACAAAGGGGTTAAGTCGATTACATCGACCCCAGTGCGTAACTGGTACTTAATTTATCGACCCCGAAAGGATGAAAGGCAAAGTTGACCTCGGCGGAATTTGAACTCAGAACGTAACGTCAGACGAAATACCGCTAAGTATTTCGTCCAGCATGCTAACGTTTCTGCCAGCTCGCCGCCTATACTCGGATTCTATAATAGCACGTATAATTTTTCAAAATTCTCATTATTGGCAGAAATTATCTTATTTATTGTTAACTAATAAAATTTTACAACAACATACAGCAAATATGAAATATGTCGATAATCGCTTGTCACTCAGAAACAGAAAAATATATCATAACGTCCTGTTTTATGCTACCTTTTCGCTAAATGTTAAATGTAACACAAATGAAACATTTTTAACCTTAATCAATAAATTTTCTGTTAACCAAAGCTACAGAAAATATTTGATAGAAATTAAGTTATAGATGTACAACTGGCGTGAAAATGGTAATTAGTTATAATCCGACTAAATCAACAAAAATCAATAATTTTTCCCTGCTAACCAAAGTTACAGGAAATTATTTGACAGAAATTAAGTTATAGTAGTTACAACTGGCGTGAAAATGATAATTAAGAGTAACCTGACTAAAGCAACAATGAGAGATTGCTCATGCAGAAAGAAACACCACATAATAAGCATGCGTGCAATGCCGAAGGAAATGTTATGAGGCAGAGGTCACCTTTATAAAAGAAAAATTAGATTAATATTGCGAGTAAATTTTAAAAATAAACTTATTTCAATCATATTCTTGTCTGTGGAATCATAGAAAGGAGGAATTTAATCAAATTATAGGACACTGTTTGGACACTGAAAGAAAGCAGGACTATATTCAATATCCTATGGAAAACTCTTGAAGGTTGTAAGCTGTATGGAATTTTCTCTAAAGTATTTGAACCGTAAAATTCTGAGAAAGATTATAAGATAATGAATTTTAGCAAATTTGCTGAGTAATTCAACATCAGATCACAGATTTTTCAGCATATGCAAACATTTAGGCAAATTTCTTCCAAGCAATGACAGAATGGAAGTGCTAAAAGTTGTATAGTTATAAATTAACATATATGTGGTCTCGGGAATGGAGTCTCTTAATGAATATTTTTCCAATTAGCCAGATGGCTTTCATGTGAATGCAGACAAGTATATTTTCAGATGCGACAGTAGTATTAGATACTGGGTCTGATTGGCGCATTAGGAAGTTTCAATATTTATCAACGTTGAAATATTTTGTAGTTCGAAAGAGGAAGACTCTAACAATTACACTTATTTTGCTGCGCTATTTCGAGGCTATATCTTTAAATTGTAAGGCACAGTTTTTACGGTACATTTGTTATGAACCTGCTTGTGAAGCTCTTTAGCATTTTTTTTAATATTTAGGATAGTAGAAAAATATGCCTAATAAGGTTTCAAAAATCTACTTATCTGTTGTCGGCAAAAAAGTACAAGCATTATCAAGTATCATGGATAGCTATGAAATGATACATGTCCTAAGACAGTTAGGTGACTCAAAGTAGTACAGAGACCACTAGTTTGTTCGCGACTTAAATCATACTTTAATTTTATTTCTAGTCGATTATTATTTATGCGTCATTACGAGGTAGAGTTAGATTAATTGCATATATTAACTATATTTTTAAAGTGTAGTACTGTAATGATTTTTTTAATGCGGATATTAAGATAGTACTGATAAGTATAATAATCCAAATTCTTAACATACATTAACTATATATTTGCGAAATATGATTATACAATAGTTATTCATAATGTGGGAGACCACCAGCTCACCATGTCAATATATTTGATTAGTTTTCCTTAATAATGTATGATATCTAAAATGTAGTGGTCGCTTGTTTCACCCATATTCCTAACATGGAAATTCTCATGTAGACGTAAAAAAGAGAAACATCACCTTTCAGAATCCATAATGATGATGCTGTCATTAACGTTATTAGTAAAGTGCTGTTGACTTTTAAATCTTTGTTTGGAGAAAGAGCTTACAAACTGACAGCTAATACACCAATTATGTCAAAGTAGGGGTGTATTCAATAATTATAACTAACGAAGCTCATATACAAACACAACACACAGATGACTGTGCACACTGAAAGCAGCATTTTTCCACATCATATATACACATACAAACGCACACAATGACAGGCTTCTTCTTGCATTAGGTCTGCTATGTTGAAACACCTCATTTAGATAATCAGCCAACACTCAGCGTATAGACCAAGCTTACTGTGTCTCCTGGTCCATTCTTTTATTTTTCCATTGTAGAACTTATCAAATGAAAGACAATTTCTGAAACGCTGTTATAAAACTTTGCAGTTTATGTTTTATCCCAAAACATCACGTTCTGCTATTATTTCTTTATATTGCTTTCTTATATTTTGCTTCCACTTAATAGCCATACACACGCACACACACACAAGCAAGCATGTGCACACACACCAGCACACACACACATACACACATACAAGCATTCACATACGTGTATATGCATATAAGTTGTGTGTCTATACGTGTGTGAAAACTTGTGTTTGTGTATGGATGTGTATGTTTGTGTGTGTGTGTATGTGACTGTGTGTGTGTATGTGTGTGTGCGTGCGGCGCGCGTGTGCGTGTGTTTCGGCTGACCACTATTCTATAGCAGAAGCGATGTAAGTTGAGATTATCCTAGATCGACTAAAACTGCGAAATACGAACAACTTTTAATATCTGACGTTCATAAAATATTTTATAGTAGAGTACACCCATCTCTTCGTTCTTCAACATTCATATTTTTTTCACCATATCTTTCTTTATTTTCTTTCTTGGATATTGAGCTATTTGTTTATAGTGAGTATATTTTGGTCGAGTTTCTTATTAATAATTTTCGTCCTTTATTAATAAATAAGATATCGTAACGCGAAAATAGAATAAATAGCTTCGAGAAGAGACAATACAATATAGATGAAAACAAGAGAAAAAGACACTAAATATATTAGAATAGAATGTCAGAGAATGAATCTAAGATTTGAAGGGGAAATCTAACTACCGTCTATAATTCTATGAAAGGATGTATAAATCTCTGCATTACTTTACCCTTATATGCAATTATATACACACAGAAGCATATACACACCCATAAATTGATAGACGCTAACCTATGTATACACA
>NC_068983.1:156034610-156035767 GCF_001194135.2 Octopus bimaculoides
TACATATATATATATATGTAAATACATATATGCATATACATCACATATATGTGATATATATATGTGATATACATCACATATATATCACATATGTGTGCATACACGCATATATATATATATATGTGTGTGTGTGTGTGTGTGTGTGTGTGTGTGTCTGTGTGTGTGTGTGTATAGATAGATATTTGCATATATATGCATATACTATGTGTGTATATATATATATATATGTCTGTATGTATGTATGTATGTATATGTATGCATACATATACAAGGGATTTGTACAGACTATTGAGTATATCAGCCATAAGAGTAGTAACAACAGTAATAAAATAACAATAAAATGATGATGGTGATGATGATGATGATGATGATGATAATATTTGAGCTGAAGATGGAGTACGAGAAAAATGTTGAAGAAGAAGGAAGAGGAGGAGGAGGAGGAGGAGGAGGAGGAGGAGAAGAAGAAGAAGAAGAAGAAGAAGAAGAAGAAGAAGAAGAAGAAGAAGAAGAAGAAGAAGAAGAAGAGAAGGAGGGGGAAGAAATTAAGGAAGGGCACTGAGTAAACGCAAAGAAATGAAGCAAAAGGAATATTTATCACACCAAAGAAAAAGAATTCACAAGAATATTAGAAAAGAAAAAGAAGAAAGCAAGAGAGCAGTTAGAGAAAGAAATAATTACTTTCAAAGCTCATAGCATGTATATGTGCGTGTGTGTGTGTGTGTGTGTGTGTATCTGCGTGCGCGCGTGAGTGTATGATTTTGTATAACTATGGATATATATATATATATATATGAACATGAGTTAAACTAAGAACAATAACAAACGAGTGGAGAACGAAAGTATAGAGCGTGTGTTTGTATACAACAATATATATATATATATATATATATATATATATATAGAGAGAGAGAGAGAGAGAGAGAGAGATACATACAAACATATATATATATGTATACACATATATGTATCTATGTATATATTCTTATATGTATATATATGTATACATATGTATATATGTATATGTATGTATATATGTATACATATATATGTATATATATGTATAAATATATATATATATACAGATACATATGTTTGTATATATATGTATATGTATATATACATGTTTATATATATACATATATATTTATACATACATA
>NC_068983.1:156035804-156040418 GCF_001194135.2 Octopus bimaculoides
TATATATGTATATGTATGTATATATGTATACATATATATGTATATATATGTATAAATATATATATATATACAGATACATATGTTTGTATATATATGTATATGTATATATACATGTTTATATATATACATATATATATATGCATATATGTATTCTCATACATATATCTTCGTCTATGAATACAATGCATACACATGTAATTATATTTATATGTACACCCATACACAGCAGACAGAGACCCACACATGCGCTCACACATTATATTTACATATGCACAGGTATGTATATACGTGTTTGTGTGTGTGTATTCATGGTGTCCAATAAATGAAATGGAAAATTTCCAAAAACAATTATCAGCAGGACAGTATCATGTGTTTGAATATCTGTATATTTATTTTTATGCTTATACATATATATATATGTATGTATATATTGATACCGACATATATATATATATATATATATATGTGTGTGTGTGTGTGTGTGTGTGTGTGTGTGTGTGTGTGTGTGTGTGTACACATAGGTTTTACAGATAACGATCTCTTGTTCAACGGACTGCTCTTTGCGTGATATCACCGTGTGTTATTGATTTCTCACTCATGAGGGGTTTTATGAAAATGTGTTTAATTTTCGGCTGTATATATGGCAGTATAATATATATTTTTTTCTTAGTCTTTTGTTTCATTATACTTTTGTTGGGAAAATAAATGAAAAACTTCTTTTGTGTGTTTGTTTTTGTGGTTATATTTCGTTATAAGCACGCATATATTTTATGTGCCAAGTGTGTTCGTTAAAAATTTCCTACGTTTTTGTTTACGTTATGAGATATTGATGTTTATATCAATACCGCATATACCTAGGAACATGCAAATTTATATGCTTCATAACGATGCTCCGCATGTGCGTGTTTCGGAGTTACGCATGTCTATGCAGCACCTGAAGAAGTCATACTCCCTTCATAATCTAGAGTAGACCAAAAACCTATGAGTGATATTTGGTAGAATGAAACTCTAGTGAAGTCCATGACACAAATGATATGTATGTGTGTGTAAGTGTCTGTCTGTCTGTCTGTATGTATGTATGTCTTTTCTATTTTTTTAATTATTATAAATATTCCACTGAGGAGGGAGCTGGTTTTCAACAAAGATACAAGGTTCCATCTTTGGGATGTAGTTAACACAGACAAATTCACATTTGAAACTTGAGAAAAGTCTAGTATATTTTTACTGTTCCATTCACAGATTGGACTTGTAATGTACGGATCAGCTGGTCGATATCTCTTTCTCAAATTCCCAGATTACCCACATTTTCCTTAAAGCATTTACTAATAAAACCTAGTGCTCCAATTATTATTGGTATGAATATGAGTTCATAGTCTGAATATAGAAGATGGAGGTTTCGAAGCAGTTGTCCATAGATATCCTATTTTCTTTGATTTTCAAAAAGATATTTATATCTGTAGAGCAGCTAACCTCTATGATGGTACATACCTTTGCCCCTCAGTCCTAAACAACAATATTCAGCCTGTTATTCTTACGTTTGACAAAAGGTTTGATGGGAATATTCCACTAGTATTCCTTGAGTTGGTGTTTATGAATGTATTCCACAGCAGAGGAATTTTCTAAGTTTATTTCAGGACAGTCTTTTTTGCGGATGGCATTGTAAATTGTTTTAGCAACAACATCATGCTGCATAGGGAGGTAGTACCGTGAATCATTTTAGGACAGTTGTTAATCACACGCGTAATGTCTTCCACAGAAACATGACATAGCCTCCACATGCGTTTGCACCCTGGGATTACAAGAGCGTCACTGTCTCTCTTGATCACCTGATAATTTGTGATAATCTGTTCCTGGATCGCAAACGCATAGCCTTCAAAGTGTGATAATGTAGTGGTCCTGCACGTATGTATGTATGTGTGTATGTATGTAAGTATGTGTATTTGTATGTATGAATGTAAGTATGTGTATGTATGTTTGTATGTATGTATGTATCTATGTATGTATATATGTATGTATGTATGTACATACATCCTCAGATACATATATTAGTAGCAAACTTAAAAAATGATTTCTCAACGCCGCATTGGTTGAAAAACAATTTCTTTTAACAGAATTCACTTGTCCGACATCATGACTTTCGTGCGAATATATTCTCTGTTAGTGAGTTAGATCTAGGATAATGCACCAGTCACATGAACATGCGTATGGCATGAAAGTTTCCGAGATTTTCCTCAAATCCAGATGTGAAGAAAGCAAAGGAATAAATGTATGTGATTTCATAAATGGCTCATGTAATCCACGAGACCCTTGTACCGTGTAGTGTCTACACTGTGGGAATAAAATAGTATTATCCCATCCTATCCTATCCTATCCCGTGGTTGTGTTGTCGTTGGGATATTCCATGATGACATCCCAATCAGGTTTTTCCACTTCCCTCTGTCTTCTGCTGCTATCTGTGAGTCGGAGAAACTGAGTCCTGTCCACACATTCGTGTTACAAGCTCATATTTTTCTTGGTCTGCCTTACTTTCGTTCTCCTTCATCTGGGCCTTGAAGAATTGTCTTTAATAAGACGGAACTTCATGTGACATGGTCATATCATTTCAGTTTTCTTGTCTTTACAATTGTTAACAGCTCCATGTATGGTCCGATAGCCTCAGTTATCATGATCCTCACTTCGTTATTCGTCATTTGTTCTTTGCACGAAATATCTAAGAGCCGACTGTAGCACCTGTAAGTGCAAATGTAATTGCACTTACATTTCTATCTAGTTCCGCTCTTAATATCCAAGCCTCGAAGCTTCACAGAAAGCTGGAAGTCACAAGTTATTGCATCAGCATAGCATTTTGTGTAGAGCCTAACTTTACTATGTTTCCAGATTTACTATGCAATTTCTGAAAGGATTTCTAGCCTGTATCCTTCGCCGGTAACGATAGCTCTTGGGAATTTGAACTTACCAACAGTTTCAAGTTTTTGTCAGTTTATGGTGATGTCATTTGTGACGCATTCTGGATTATTGCTGGTCATGATATCGGTTTCCTCTGCAATTATTTCCATGCTGTGTGCCTTTGAGGTACTTTAAAGCTGTTTCACCAAGATTTCCAGCTCTGTTTTTGTTCTTGGCAGGGCATCAATGTTGTCGGCAAATCGGACGTTGCTGGTGATTCTTTCTCCAATGCTGAGTGTGCATTTATAATTTTCGAGTGCATCTAATATGATTTTTTTCTAGGAAGATGTTGAAGTATGTAGGTGAGAGCAGATATCCTTGACACACATCTAAGTTGTTCGAAAACAGTTACCGATGGGTCCCTTACAGCGGACAACACAAGTTGTATTCTCGTAGAGTTGGTGACTTCAATCTTGTTGTACTTTGCTAATGTGGTCGATGAAATTATAGGCCAGAATACAATTGTATCAGAATAATATAGTACTTGAGTAATTGCACTCAACGCCTTGTTGTATACATGTTACTCTTTCTAGGTTATATTTGCAATATATATTCATCCCAATTCCCTAGGCAATCCGTATACTCTACTCACACTTATCCAGCTACGTTGTAGTAACACTGTAACTATCTACTAATTCCAGTACACAGTTGGAAAGCGTAGATGGCTATATACTGTGAACACAAAGCAGACGTAGCAATATATATGTGTAGGCATGGACAACAGATGTTCTGTTTCTATATTAATTATGAGATTTGAAAATAATACCTAATGCAAGACAAATCGCATGGGAAACAATTGGTACACTTCTCAGTGGATGTTTCTTCACTTCGAACAAATTTTTTTCATTTCCCACTTCAAAATCTCGTATTCTTCGATACTTCACGGAACGTCATGGCACACTCTCGGCAATTAAAAGAACGGAATTGTCATCATTATCTAAATAGAGAACCTATTCACACGAAATCTAATGTAATGAACTATTGAATTACACACACACAACACACACACACACACACGCGCACGCACACGCGCATATATATATATATATATATATATATATATATATATATATATATACATACGCACTAACACCTATACGTATGTATAGTCATAATAGAGACACTAGAAAAACAAAATGGATTTTCAAAATCTGTTTAACCAAGTTTCGTGCTGTTATGCTGCCTTCGGAAAAAGAGTGACGGGAAAGTTGGAGTAAACAACTGTTGATAACCCGGTTTTCTTAATGCTGTAAATAATATGTAACTCTCCTTTATATATTAAGTTAATAACATAGATATGCTTAAAAGTGTGCTTGTGTGTATGTTTTGGTGTGGAAGAGAACATGCATGTGTAGTTATGTGGATTCATAATGCATAATTTTATAGATACAATATGATATATACTTACATAGAATGGAGGTTACATTTTGCGTAGATGAAAACGCGGTCAATATTTATATATTAAAAGTAAAATATATAAAAGC
Organism: Octopus bimaculoides; assembly: GCF_001194135.2. Classification (NCBI taxonomy): domain Eukaryota; kingdom Metazoa; phylum Mollusca; class Cephalopoda; order Octopoda; family Octopodidae; genus Octopus; species Octopus bimaculoides. The sequence continues at coordinate 156,040,235 of NC_068983.1, forward strand.
AGGGAAATAAGTAGAGGAAATAGCTAATAATTGTTCGTCTTCTGTGTGCATAAGCATTTCTTATTAAACATGTAGGTATACATAAGTCTATCTATCTATCTATCTATCTATCTATCTATCTATCTATCTATCTATCTATCTATCTATCTATCTATCTCCCACTCTCTGTCTCTCTCTTAACATA
>NC_068983.1:156047829-156048662 GCF_001194135.2 Octopus bimaculoides
ATATATATATATATAGAGAGAGAGAATGCCCATGATTTGTAGCGATAAACATTAGCTGTCAGGATAGATACCGCTTTCGTCTGTCTCATAGATGCATTCTTCGCGAGTGTGTATGCTTGTCGTAAGATCAATGACTGTGTGTCACTTATCTCCATATATTGCAGACCGGAATGAACAACTGGTGTGTCTAGTAGACGGGTATTTGTCATCGAGGATGACCATAATACTGTGGAAATCGTGAAGTCTGGTGATCTCATGGCTGGAATAGTAGGAATTGCTTTCCCGCTTGCAATATATATCCAGTGCGGAACGTACTCAATAGACAGCTGGAAGAGGTGACCTCGTGGTATTAATATAGCACTGTCGTCTGTTCTTAGAGTACACCCATATTTACGCGGCGATAAACATTATTTCTCGGCATAGATACTGCTTTCGTCTAATATAGAGGTTTTCTTAACGAGCTAGTTTGCTTCTGTAAGTTTCAAATGCATTGCACATGTACGATGTAACACACACGTGAATGCAGTTGCAAACAAACATTCACACATACACACATTTGCACGAAATTTACAAGCCGGTTATTAAATTGACTCGAAGCAGGAATTATAAAAGCTGATAAATGCCATGTCCAAAACTCTCATCACCTGAGCCACATAAACTTTTTATCAAAATATAATATATGCGTATGAAAACATACACACACATGCACACGCACACGCACATACGCACTCACAGACGCACATACCAAAACAAATACATATGTTCATTTATGATGTATGCCTACACACACACACACACACACACACACACACACACACACACACACACACACA
>NC_068983.1:156049436-156050185 GCF_001194135.2 Octopus bimaculoides
TTTGTTGGGTGGACGGTATGGGGTTCCTTGGGTGGGAGATTTATGCATAGGTGTGGGTAGGATTCCTTGTTTGTTATTGGTGTGAGAGTGGGGGCATTGAGATGGGGATAATAACAAGTGTAAGGAGGGTTCATGATGCTTCTTGTCCATGGGAGAGGAGAAGGGTTGAGTTGGGTCTTGTTTGGATTATTTTGTGGGGGAAAAGGGTTTTTGTAGAGTTGGGGGAATGTGTTTTGTGTGGAGGGAGGTAGGGGGTATGTGTGTTTGTAGTGTGGTTTGGGGTGGTGTTTGTGGGGAGCAGTGGTAGTATGTATTATGGGTCCTTTTATGAAGGCTTTTTTTAATTTGAAGTTTAATATGAATTGTGTTTCAGAGTTATGGAAGAATATTTTGTTGTTTTCCCAGTGTTTAAGGGAAGTTAGTTCTTCCTTTTGATATTCATCTTTCCATAGCTTAATAACATGTTCGAGGGATTGCTCGTTGGAGTGTGTGGTAAGATCTAAGAGTATCTCATCATCAATTTTTGTGTATTTTTGTTCGTGATTTTGTGCTCTGAGTTTTAAAAGTTCCACTTCAGTTTTCATCTTTTCAGATGCCAGTTTTTCTCTTAGAGAGCGTTGTTCTTCTGGTTCATCTGTGATGTGTTTAATTTGGAATTTACGGGGTAGTATGATGGGAGAAGAGTTTAACCATTTGGCATAAATTTCAGCTTTGTTGTTAACACAACCCCACTATTTACTGACTTATAT
>NC_068983.1:156050679-156052264 GCF_001194135.2 Octopus bimaculoides
GTGCTATTTTTGGCTCTGAATTTTATTCGGAAAAAAAAACACATGTACCGAGGTGCAGCTCGAAAAGCCCGCCTTTTTCATAGATATACATATAAGGATGAACGGTCTTCTATATGCTGTCCAGAATACATGAGGTGTTCGTTTGGCATGTTGATTTTTTGTTTATTTAATGTATATTTCCGACCGGGACGGGACGCTGGTCCCTTGCAAGATTACTCATTTTTGGAAGATGAGTAGTCTGTTGCAATGTGAGGTGATGTGTTTTACTCAAGAATACAACGTGTCACCCGGTCCAGGAATCGAAATCACAATCCTTCGGCCATGAGTCCAACGCCCTAACCACTAAGCTACGCGTCATCCTATCCAGGAATAGAAATCCTAATCCTACGTTCATGAATCCAAACCCCTAAACACTAAGTTACGTGACGCCCGGCGCAAGAATCAAAATCCCAATCTCACGGTCATAAGTCCAACCCCCTAACCACTAAGCCACGCGTCACCCGGTCCAGGTCTCGACATCATAATCTTACGGTCATGAGCCCAAAACCCTAACCACTAACCCACGCTTCTCCACAATCTAGGATATACAACACAGTGTTATGCACAATAAAGCATAGACATCTGTTACTAGCACAATAGATTGATCATAGGACTTTATCAGTGAAGAATATGATAAGTCATTCTTCCAGCCATCACTAAGTAATTCTTTATAAAGAAATTCCATTTGTAACAGTGTAAATTAATATTAGTTACTCTACCTATCTAAAATGCCATTACTCACTTCTTCAAGAAGTTAACAGGCAGATAGCTCTGACTTTCACAGAAACCTGTATAGACTGCACATTTTTTCTCGGCTCCACGGACAGGAACAACTCGGCTAAGGGTGTAATTCATGCGAGACTGTTAATTTTCAAATAAAAGATTTTTATATATGCCCACCCTATCCAGGGTGTTCAGTTCTTTACTGAAAGATGTCTGCATTTTGTAAAATATATAACTGATATTCATTATTATTAGTAAATTATTACACAGGCACCCACACGCAGACACACACAAACACACGCACATACACATTCACACAATCATATATTTGTCTGTTTGCTAACGTTGCATTGCATGTCCCCTTAAAGTTGATGAGTTGCTTTTATCCATCCCAATGTCTAAAACATCCTACGCTTTTCACTGAACATCACGTAAACATGCACACGCACGTACACACACACATCATAACAACGGGCTCTAAAAGCAAAGGATGAATCTGCCAGTCAGCGAGATATATTGAACTTTCCAATATCCGAATTATACATAAGCAGATTATCTCTGCTATGATTAAGACTCACACAAGTGGAAAAACATCGACGTGCATACAAATATGTAAATCGTCAGCGAGACTGCCGCGTAGAAAGATAATCATATGTATTTTTACGATAGCTTACATGTATGTGTATGCATTAATGCTTGTAAATGACGTACAGACAGACAGTTTCTAGATCTATTTGCCTGTCTGACTCCTGTCTCTCTCTCTCTCTCTCTCTCTCTCTCTCTCTCTATATATATATATATATATATATATATATATATATAT
>NC_068983.1:156052762-156053746 GCF_001194135.2 Octopus bimaculoides
TATATATATATATATATATATATATATATATATATATCAAGTAATTAGGCTAACAAAGTTTTGTTTATTTCTCGTTATAGCTCTGAGTTAATGTCATGCGGTAATATTCTTTGCGCCGGAAGTTAAGGCTGCAATGGTTGATTGGACGTGTCTAGTGATATCCCAAACAATCAAGTCTCTCTAATCTGTTTAGCGGTAAAGCGGACAAGAATTGTGTGCATGTAGTTATTAAACTTTGTTAGATCTCAGTTAATATCCGTGGACTAGTTCTTTTGCGGCTTGTTGACGTCATGTAGTCATGGCTTGTATGTTTCTGTAAATATATTTTCTTTGATTATTCGTGTTTGATGTGGTATTGTTTGGATGACTGTAAAGTGGGAAAACTTGGTATTTTGGGAACGTATTTGTCGTACTTAAATCTAAGCAGGAAAAGTAACGTTACCTATTTAAATTCAAAATGTCAAGTGTGTTTGTGTGGGAGTAGCTGTTGGTCAGTGTATTTTGTTAAAGGAATGTGTCTTGGTCAAGAACACCAAAGGCCGACATGATTCGAACCGAAACCTTACGATCATGAGTCGGATATACTAGCTACTACGCTGCGCACTTTATGGAAGTGGTTTAACGGATCCATGTCATCCCTTACAAGGATTTGATTGGGTCTTGGCTATAAGAGAAGACATTTGCACAGGATGCTACGCAGTGGGGCTGAACAGGGAAGTATGTGTTTGGGAAGCAATCTTCTTAGCACGCAATATATTGGGTTGTCCGGAAAGTTCGTGCCGATTTATAGTAACTTACCTTTCGATTTATTGGCCATGAAACCACTGCGAAGAGCGTATTTTCAAGTTAAAGTAAAGATAGAGACTCATTATGCAACAAAATGGTTCATATTTGGTTGATTCAAATGTAATGGCAAGTATTTATTGACCTTTCCCTTTCATTTAAAAATCGGCACGAACTTTCCTCACCACCTAATATATATAT
>NC_068983.1:156054067-156054856 GCF_001194135.2 Octopus bimaculoides
GCGACAGTTACGTATTTCTTTAGAATAAACATAAGCCGTTATTTTTCGCCAGATTAATTGTATTTCTAAGCGAAACAATACTGCAGGGAAAATAATATATAAAAATGATTCCAACAACAACAGCAAACCAGCATTTATATAGTCTGCTTTGTATAATTAATTTATCTTTAATATTTATAATTTCTTTTCCATGTTTTTTTTTTTATTTCTTAATGAAGGATGGTTGTGTGAATGTTATTATTTATCGAGAACATATTTTTTAAATATAAGAACAATAAAGGAAAAAGTATATATTTTAGTGAATATGATATATCAAGAAAGATTTGCAGTTTATAAAATTGCGGATATAATCGTAAGAGCATTATTAATTCCAGATATCGTAGCAGTAATACAGTAATAGTAGAATTAATAATATGCACTTAACTTATATAGGGTTTGAAGCCAAACATTGTTTCATATTTATTCATTAGTGATATGTTAGGCAGTTCAATATTATATCTTCTAATGAACTATTTCAAGAAAATAAATGTGCTAAAATTTATTAAGTGTACAAAAATAATTTAAAATGAAAATCACCTAATAATATGGAGGAAGACAAAGTACCAATAAAAATAACAAAGGAATTCATAACAAAAACTAATTTTTAAATGGCAATGTTAATTTAATTTTATGACTGTGTGGAAATAAACAGTGATATTAATTTTAAAAGGTTTATGCTGAAGACGATACAAGGTTGATAAAAGGCTGATGATCTTAAATGAATCTATTAGTGGGTTTCGTTTCACGGTT
>NC_068983.1:156054866-156058087 GCF_001194135.2 Octopus bimaculoides
GAGAGAGAGAGAGAGAGAGAGAGAGAGAGAGAGAGAGGAAGAAAAACTTCAAAGCTTTCATTAAAGTGAAACCTTGCGACAATTTATATTTTTCCCCTACGAAATTTCAATCTGCAGTGGTCAAAGATATCTTTGTTATTCATTTCTTTCGATGTTGCCTTCGTTAGGATTTCAGTCTAATGATATAAGCAAATTTGAAGTTTTAGAAAGTTGCAGGATGTGAAATCGAAATGGAAAATATAACGCAAAACAACTGAAAACTTGGTAAACTTAAAGCCGGTGATAACCAGATATGAATGTATGAAGTATTTCAGATGAAAACGAAAAAGGAAATTTAAAATTCAAACATAAAATCTACATATTTGCCGCTGTATCTGCTCACCTGAATTCGTCTTATAGCTACTCTTTACCCCGCTGAATTGGCCCCCTCTAGAGACATTGGTGTCTAAGTTAGAATCGTTTGAGCACTATTAAGTGCTTTCTATACCAAGAACCTCTGTATCTCATCTGTTCACACACACACACACACAAGCACACACATACACACGCACAAACACACACACACACATACACCCACACCCACATAGATAAATAGATAGACAAACAGATAGATAGATAGATATTAATATATATTTCGTATGTGTATCTCGTGTGCAAGATTCTTGATGTGGATACGTGTGTTGAAAGAAATACAATTAAACCTTGGGAGAGGTATTATGCCGGTAATAAACACACGCACTGGTTCAAAATAAATGGAAGTGGAGAGACAAGTTACTGAAGAGATTGCAAGAGTGCAATGAAATAATTTAACAAAAAACTATATAAATTAATAAAGGACTGAACCAGTGCGTGTGTCTATTACCGGCATAATGCCTCTCCCAAGGTTTAATTGTATTAATATATATATATATATATATATATATATACGTAGATGGGGAACAGTTTTCCTCTTAAATCAATATTAAAACATGACTACATTTACATTTAATCAATGTCTTCTTGTACCAGTGCATCAGTCCTTTATTGTTCTTCTGAAACTACCCAAGTTCAACGTTATTCGTCTCCAGTTTCATTCTGAGCTTGTTAGTAGCTTCACCCTTTCTGCTAACCTCCGTTTTTTTTTTTTATTTTGCAAACGGCTTATGTTTCTACATACATTCCTGCCTTTAGATCATTAGAGATCTGCATCTCCTGAACTATATTTATAACCAATGTATTTTATGTGGTCATTCTGCAGTGATATTGGTGTTGCTTCCATAATGAAGCATCTATTTCTAATGGAAATTCTATAAAGTTTAGAGATATTATGTTAACATTTTCCTAACAGGCTTTGTTTTATGGTGTACGGTGTAGTGTTTTACAATTCCTCCTTGTTGTAAATGCATGGTGATTCTACAACGGGATGTTGTATTTGTTTCGGCTATGAATCAGTTGTAATAGTGAACTTTGTACGTTACACTTTTACTGTCAAACTTAAGCATTACCTGGTTATTCTAAATGTTTTTCATACTCGCGATATGTTGTTAGTAAGGAAGTTTTGGTTATATTACTTTTGGAATACATTATTAATTAAGCTTATTTATTTTTAATTATAAATATTGTTTTGTTCTATTACATCTTTTTATTTGATTAGTTCCGCTGTAACTGGTATGTATTTGTGTAATATGTGTATTGTAATTATGGATATGTATTTCTTGCGTTGTATTTTTCCGTTTGGTCTATTTGTTTTTGAACAGCCCTTGTAATTATAAATGTGAATGTGCGTGCGTGTGTCTGTTCACTGTCATATATACACACGTGCATAGATACATGCATAGATAGATACTTATATGCATATACATTTATATATATATATATATGTATGTATGTATGTATGTATACAACTATACTCTAAGTTTCACATCCCAACCCAATATTTGTTACTTACTGTGTCGTCAGAATGTCGGTTACAATGCCTAGCAGTATTGGTTTTTGCCACCTTTTGCTATAAGTTCAAATGCAGCAGTGGCTGAATCCGACTTTCATATTTCGAGTCTTAGATACACTGCCATATATTTCTTCCTTCTATTTATTCCCTCTTTGTCTTTGTAATATATATGTAGTTGAAAGGTTCGACATTGATGCATTAAGCTAACCTAATATAATCGGAAAATTGATGTGCCTGTTGAGTACTCAGCGGCTTACATCTTGTTTCAAGATTCGAAGTTTAGTTGGTTGAGCAAGTGAACGTTAATCGTTGAAACCGCCGGAGAATCCTTTCAGACTATAGTTCAATGTTGGTTTAATTTCTGTCAGAAACCATTCCAGATCATTTCAACCTTGTATCATTGAAGGAAAACACGTTCGTTAGAGGCCCCCAAACTGATAATGTATGAGTCTTGGGAATTATTTGTTCCATGAACTGACACAAATTGAAGTTTTGTTTCTATGATTATTCCGCAGGGCTTTTTATGCATATGAAAGGATAAAGTTACGATCGGAAATTGAAACAGTATTCCTGGCTCCGATCATCCGCAGGTTATTCGTTATAGATCAGTGTTCATATAATTTTAGATATAGATATACAAAAAGACGGAAAGCTAAATAAGCAGACAGGCGGGTGGACAGACAGATAGTCGGAGAAAGAGGGAAGGAGAGAGAGAAAGAAATAACGAGGGATAGAAATGATTGATAGAAAGAAAGATAAGCAGATAGACGGACATAATAAATGTGACTGTGCAAATGAACATGTTGTGTCAGAACAATTACCGTCAGAGTTGTTCCGTCTTTAATTTATTCATTAGTTCCTTACATAGCAATTTACAGACAATACTCCAACAATGCTGCAGCATCAATATTCAATGCTTGCAATGCAAAAGATTTCTTCATCTTTGAAATTGAGAGATGGGTAGTTAGATACACACACATACGCACACACAAATACACACATACGTACAATCAAACGCAAACACAAAATTACGTGCGTGTGTAAGAATGTGAGTGTACGTGTGTGTATGTGTGTGTGTGTGTGCGTGTGTATGTACCTCCTGTGCTGTGTGTGTGTGTGTGTGTGTGTGTGTGTGTGTGTGTTTGTCTCAAGCAACATAATCAATGCTGGCTACACAAAAAATTCCGTCATCTTTCAATCTTTGAAATGAAAAGATAAAAAGGTAGATGTATGATAGATACATACATGCATCCATACATATATCTATACACAAAGTCACATAAATTTTTACGTA
>NC_068983.1:156058368-156060868 GCF_001194135.2 Octopus bimaculoides
TATATATATATATATATATATATGTATATATATATATATGTGTATGCATATATATATATATATATATAGAGAGAGAGAGAGAGAGAGAGAGAGGGAGAGAGAGAGAGAAAGAGAGAGAGAGAAAGAGAGAGAGAGAGAAAGAGATAGATATATTTACTTACACATATATGTAGATACATATGTACACATATATAATAAAAATCTTTCTACGTGTATCCATATGTGTATTCAATGCTAACTATGTAAAAGTTTTCGTTCATCTTTGAAGCGATTTGACGATATTTAGCGTTGAGATGTCCGACCCGACTACATTTCTTAGCAATTTTTATTTCATCCAATATATATTCCGACAGCAGTATTTCACAAAGTTTTCCTCTGTCAATATATATGATTTATTCATCTATGTTAAACTTTTTTCCTCATTTGTTTCTATACTAAATAACGCTATTGATTGAATTACCCACTAAAAAAAAAGGAATGACCTTTGTGTATATTATGTAATGGTTTTCAATGGAAAGCAGTCTTCTTTTTTTTTTCTTTTATATTGAAAGAAATATTGCACATAAGTTTGCAGAAATTGAGTTCGAATATTCCTACTGTAGCAGTAGAAAATTAAGGGAACCCTTGTATCCGACCTTATCCAGCCCATATATTTTTCTTGTTTTATGTTCAAACCGGCCAGATCCGGCCTCTCGCACCTACCCTACAATGTTAATCTAAATGTAAACAATTACATGATAGAAATCTCGAAGTTACAAAGTTACAAGGCAATGCATATTTAATTCAAATCGATATGAATAAATAAACATCACATGTGATAGAGTAGTCTGAAGACTAACCGGATAAATTATATACTATGAGTATTACAGTGACCGTGTCACACAATGATGAAGCTACAATTTTCTTCTTTGTTCCTGTGTATGTATTGTGTAGGAAAACTTCTTTCCGAGGCTGGCGTTGTAATCGTTTTGTTGATATGCATCAGTGTTTAAAGACATATTGATGAGTTTCGAGCTTACTTTGGTACAAACAGTGTCGAACGCATTTTCAGGTGATCAATTATTTCAAGTACATTTCATTGAATAGTTTGTTCTTGTTGTTATATTATTGTTGGAGATGTGTAACCTGGTGATGAGTTCAAGGTAAACACCGTTTCAATTTACTTTCAGGATATCTGAAGTCAGCTTTGTATCATAGCGAGGCTCATTTATTCTTCTCTAGACTACTACTTCTACTACTACTACTACGACAATGACAACCACCACCAGAAATATTAATTCTATTTGTAACACAAGGATAAATTATGATAAATAAACGGATAAAAATTTGAAATGTTATAGGATGGAAAACAAATTACCGCCTTCTGTCTTCCACGCTGGAGTAACTTGAAACTGATTACGACTTATCTCACGGTAATCTGAGCACAACTTCCAATAACCAGGAGGTAAATTGAAGTGCTACACTTAGCTATTCTTGATATAACAATGCTATATGATATAGATAGTTAAACAGAACAATGAGACGCAACCCACGGATACATTATCCAAGTGGTACATGTAGAGAATACTACAGCACATTCCTAGATTAAGCTGTGAAATGTATTGAATGCAGCGTGACCTTTTGGATATTATATCTCTGTATGGGCCCACATTTTAATGGTCACCTTACCAGGTTTAAGAAACACAAATTCATATTACCTATGGGCCAGCGATATAATGAAGATATTGATGTTGTAACTCTTGGCGCTTGCTGGGTTTTGTTGATAAGAGTGATTTTCATACCATTGACGTTGTAAACTTCAAATATGATTTTTGTGTCTTGCTTGTAAATTTGACTTTAGTTTGCGAACACTTTTATTGATTATAAGGTTTTTTCGAATGTATCAAAGACAATGAAGTCAGTCATTATCAACGACGTACTCGGAACATCTTCAATACTCTTAGCAATCACAGGTCTGGTCTCCATGCAACCAGATCCTCCGGGAGTCAATTCACCTCACCAACCAACAAATTATCGAATTAAGGAACTTCGGCGAAAAGAATGTTGTTGTCGCCTGAGAAAATGGCAAAGGTTTTCATAACTTATAATATGAGAATATCCTAGTGAAACTTCAACTATGAGCTTCATCTACCTCTTACGTTCTACATAGAGAACTTATCTGATTGTACCTAAATTCCGGTTAACCAGTGATTTTGCTGTTGTTCCCTACTTTCTTTACTCAACACACCAAAAGCCTACTTGTTCGCACGTTGAACAGAACCTACTTTTACACAGATTATACTATCCCATATTCTTTTTTTATCTTATCTACATTCGCATCATCCACAAGCACCCTAGTCACCATATGCCAAGCCTTCCCAGAACGTAGACATCAAAAGTCTCCTCTAGCGGGGCTTTGTCAATAATTTATTCCCCTTCAATTGCATGAAGAAGAAACAACTTTAATCAAGAAACATCATCGCCATATCCATTCCATAAAATCACCTGTAGGATGCAAGTA
>NC_068983.1:156062952-156064612 GCF_001194135.2 Octopus bimaculoides
AAAAAGAGTTCATAACTCCAACTAAAAACACTTGTCTCCCCTTACACACACTTCCTGTTTTGACACCACATTTCCTGCTTAACACAAACTCCATACCCTCTAGGGCAAGATGATTTGTGAACTTTATTCTCCTATCTTTATAGGGTAATTAAATAGATAAATGAATTCTAGGCTCATCGTCCTTATAAAGAAGATTTCACTTCAGTTCAGTCGGTAAGGAGAGCTAAAATACTAGAAATAGATGTATAACTTAAGAAAATGTATTTAAAATAAAAAGTAAAAAATTAAAATTAAAAATGTATATATATATATACTTACATACAGGAGATCAAAAGTGTACGTACGCCTTTATACGTATATTTAAAAAATCAAAACAAAAAATTGAACAAGAACACAACACGCGACAACAGAACCTTCGGGCAGTTAGATGATACAAAAAAAGGATAGGAAAAAACGAGGACGGGTCATTCGGAGCTTTCAATCATCAGTCGAGAAACAGATCATCTTTGCAGTTTCGGCCAGTTAATATCGAGACTGCTCCAATCTGGCCGGCATCAAGAAAATCTCTAATCTGGCCGGCCCTAAAAAAAATCTATATACAAGGTGCCATGTGCAAATTGTCACCATCTTATATTTTTAATTTCTCGCTTGCCCATTGTCTGTTTTTGATTTTATTGCCTGCGTAGTATAGTAGGGTCAGTTGGGCACCATCTGTGAGAAAAAAATCACTGTGACGCAATTCACTCTGCAAGGAATTTGGAAACGAAATGCTGTTCTGATTGGCATTCGCACCAGAAGCTCCAGCACGAACACTTCAATGTTTGGGTATCAAACTGAGGAGAGAGTAATCTGAGGACATGTACTGAGAGTGATAAAAATCAAACACCCAGGAGTGATCATTAGTGATGGCGGCGTTATTTTTCCATTAATCTTCCCACACAGCCCCAGACTCAACGCAGAGGCCTACACCAAGTGCCTGGAGGAGATAGTGCTGTCTTGGGTCAAGAGGGTGACTACAGAAAAACTATATGTCTAGTGACAGGACTCTGCACCATAACACATAAGCAGAAGAACTCAGTCATGGCTGTCAGATAACTTCTGCGACCACATCACCCTAACATCTGGCCATCTAACTCCCCACACTGCAACCCCCTTGATTATTATGTGTGGGGTGCAGCTGAGTGGGAGACTAACAAAACTCCTTGCAAAGCCAAAGATGAACTGAATGCAAGGATTATGGCAGTATTCACCAACTTAAACGAGGAAACCGCCCGGAAGAGTTGCAGGAGATTCCACAGTCGTCTGGAGGCTGTGTTTGAAGCTAATGGCGACTTTAATGTACAAATTTATTCGTCAGTATTTCAAGATATTTTTTATGTTATTTTGGTTAATATATTTGTTAAAACGAGATATTAGTGTTATTTTCATTTTTGCGTAATTTAGACGACAATTTATTCCCCACAACCTGTGGGATAATTTTTATTGACGCTTTCGTTCGTTTTTCGAACTCGCAGAAAAGAGTAGAAAAATATATCTTTATACCACCTCAAGTACTCTATACAAACACACACACACATACATACACACACACACACATACACACACATACACACCGACACCCCGGTGTCGGTGTGTATGTGTGTGTATGTGTGTGTGTGTG
>NC_068983.1:156067681-156068646 GCF_001194135.2 Octopus bimaculoides
GTGTTTGTATTTGTGTGTGTGTGTGTTTGTGTTTGTGTGTGTGTGTGTGTGTGTGCGTGCGTGCGTGCGTGCGTGTGTACATGCTTGCTTGCGCGTGTGTATGTCATCGTCTAAAATTTTTACGATAGCAGATTTATGAAAAAGATTGTTAAATTTTTGAAATGCAAATATGAGAATGAAAATTAAGTTCACACCTCTACATGGTAGCTAGACCTGGTAGAGATACCAGTCAAATCTTTCTCAAAACACCCTACTGTCTTAATCCGACAATTCTGCCTATGATGTAGTTTGAATGAGAAACTGTAACAAAAGATTAAAATTATTAACCCAACAAAGAGGTGAAAGAAGAGAGACAGCGTAGCGAAAGTTTTGGCTGACTGTCATCCTGTACTCTCCTTTGGTATATGTCGGCTTTGTGAGCAACTGGTTTGTTTAATGGCGGAACAGACAGGGGAATTCCATTAACAAAATTTTTAATAAATTCTATCGTTAACTATGGGGGGCTGGGAAAAAATACAAACCGCAATCCAGTCTATGCACACGTGCCATTTTTCACGCGAATCCACACTGCCGTTTGGCTGTGAACCCAGTACCTATTCTTTGTAAGCCTAGGACTTATTCTATCGGTCTCTTTTGCCAAATCGCTATTTTACGGGGACGTAAACACATCCAATATCTGTTGTCAAGCGTCGTTGGGGAGAAAACCAGACACAAAGACACAAAGACATGAACATACGCGCATGCGCACACAAACATACGCACGCACACAAACCCACACGTATACGCATACACACATACATATATACGACAGGATTCTTTCAGTTTCTGTCTACCAAATCCACTCAGAAGGCTTTGGTCGGCCAGAGGCTATAGTAGAAGATACTTGCAAAGTTGCCACGCAGTAGGACTGAACCCGGAAACATGTGCTTGGGAAGTAAGCTCCTTACCACACACATATGTGTGTG
>NC_068983.1:156070744-156080662 GCF_001194135.2 Octopus bimaculoides
GGTACAGGTGTCAATCTATTACGGTCGTTTCTAACGACTCCTTTAATTGATTAATGACAGCATTATATCATTGTAAAGAAAAACGTTTTCGTCAGATGAATTCATGAACTTCAAAATAAGGGATATTCAGAATAAAGGATATTCAAAATGATTCGTCCTTAGATTTTAAACTATGTTACATCATTTTGAATGTCCTTTATTTTGAAGTTCATAAATTCATGTGACGAAAGTCGTTTCTTTAGAATTGTGTAGTAATGTTTTCATTATTAAATTGAGTCTTTAGAAACGGCCTTAAAGGATTGATACCTGCACCTCTACTGTTATTCACATTTTATTCACTTGTCTAGGAATCTGCCTTTCGTAAATATTATGGACTGTATATTTAATATAATGTACATGGTTAAATAGCTGAAGAACAGATTTCTTCACTCAGCTGGATCTAACTGTCTACATACGCTGCAATAATATCTTTCAGTTAGTACTTATATACCAAGTTTGATATTTACATAATAGTGTTGTGTTTGTATATTATTCCGACCTAACGAGGTGCCTCAGCTTAAGTACCTAATTTAAATAAATCTTACTCATATGTGTGCGTGTGTGTGTGTGTAGTTTGTATGCTTGCACTTTATAAACTCTAATAGATATAGCTTGTAAAGTCCGGTAGAAATTGTTGAAATCACAATAACGTATACACACCAGCCCCGGTTGTGTGACACACACATAAATACTCCGCGCAGACATGCAGGCACATAACACGCTCTTTGACCGCGTAATGTGAAACATGTTTCCGAAGCTAACTAATCAACCATCCCATCGTCTCCTGCCTCTATATGAGTGTGTGTGTGTGTGTTTGTGTGTTTGTTTGTGCGCGCGCGTATGTGTGTGTGTGTGTGTGTGTGTGTGTGTGTGCATACGTGTGTGTATATGTATCTTTCTATCCACATTTGCATGCATGTATGACTTCATAATTATTTTTCCATAATGTTTCTATTCTTTTCTTTCTTTCTTTTTTTTGGTAACGTATTACTGTTTTGTACTACAGATCAAACTTTGTTTTAGTTCTTTTGTATTTTCGGCAGAAAAATTCTCCAGAGCAACGAATGAGGGGTTGAGACGTTGGAAATGTAACTTTTCTTTTTTTTTCACGTTTGTTTCTAAAACTGACTAAAGCCGTAAAACTTCACACATCATATGAATTGTGTTGAAGTGTTAGACTTATTTCAAGTACGAATGAAGGTTATTTAAATATTTTCTCTTTCTCAGCAAACAATATTTGTGCAGGTTTTTCAATATATCCTCCAGCTGCTTAAGTAAATTTTCTATTTTAAAATCAAAATTATAAATTATTTTTGTCCCTCTAAAGATCATTATTTTTCCCCAGAAATTTACACATTTACATTCGTACTATCACACACACACACACACACACACACACACACATGTGTTATACTTCTTCATTCTTGCCATATACATTTATGAAACACATTTCCATAACTCCACGAATGCATACTCCCACACACACCTGTCTATATTCGTGTGTGTATCGTGATAATCAATTTTGTACTTATATGAAATTCTGCTTTACAGTTTTATTTACGTTTATTTATTTTATTCTTTTCGTTGTAATTTATTTTGTATTTCATTCACACAACGACAGAATAGTCTACATTTGCTATAGTCTTTTTTTCTGGCAAGAAACTAATGTTACGAAAGGATTACGAATATTTAAAATTGTTACTATGCACATTGTAAAATGGTATATGCCTAATTGGATAACACGGAATACGGGTTTCTCCTTAAACTTGGCAACGACGTAAGAATAAAAGAATAAAAGGATACGTTGAAGGCATGATATTGAATAGAGCAGCGCCAACTCCTACAGTTTACCTAATATCTGGCATGATATCTAGTCATATTAATAAAAAGTTTATTAATTTGTACTGAAATTACACACACACACACACACACACACACACACACACACACATATATATATATATATTCCCCGTGTTATATATATATATATATATATATATATATATATATATATATAGACACACACATTTTGTGTCTATATGTAAGGAGAAACATGTAATAGTGCAAGTAAATGTAACAGAACAAAATTATCAGAACATAACATTATCTAATTTTTAACAATGTCAAAAGTAAAATCATTCAACAGTTACAGCATCGTGTTAAATATATCTTAACAAGTGCATCTCGTATTAAACAATACAGTTCCAGGAAATGAACAGTCAGCACATTAAGTGAAATTACTATCGATTCGAAATTATATGCGTTAGAGGAGTAACGGAGAAATGCTATGATTCTTTGCTTACTTTAAACGTGTGTGTGAAATAATATTGAAGTCTACCCAGGCCTTGTTGAAACTAGATATTATTTGGAGTTTCGAGACTTGGCAACTAAGCATTTATAGGAGAGAAGTGAGAGTGGGGGAGGCGCAAGAGAAAAAGAAGGTCGGTGAGAGTGTATGGGTAAAGGAACACTGAGCATTACAGGAATGAGCAGAAGAGTCGCTGTAAAGGCTGCAGTGAAAACGTCTAGATGACTTTGGTAAAGAAATGTTTAGTGAGGTCAGTAGAATATCGCTTGGACTCAGGCCTAGGATTGCTCAGACTTGATCAGCTCTCCAGGAAAATGCTGTATGTTGTAAGATCTGAAATTCGCAAGAAACCATGACGAAGTTTCCAAGTATTTTATTTTAAACCAAAAGATAATAATAATACATTCTGCAGAGTCTTCGACTTCGTATATCTACTGAAGATTAGAATAAAGAGAATCACACTTATAAGAGTCTCTCTGTGTACTGAAGATCTTACAACACAGAAAGTAAGTTTTCTCTTGGGAACAAACAACTAGTGGTAAAAAATAATTCTTTGCTTAGAGTAGAAACTTCAAAGACAAGAACTGCAGAACATAAAAGGCATATGAATGTATCTCATGCTGTTATGCAGAACAGCACTGAAAGGCTAATGGAAAATAAAAGCCGTAGTACACACTGTACAAAATTAAGAAATAAGGAAGAAAAAAAAAACTAATCAGAGTTCACTTTAGATGTCGGGACATTATAGCTAGAGTTTCAGAAATTACATTTATTGCACGCATTATAACCATAAATGTGTATAATAATTACTACTGAAATTTGAAGGCGTTTCTGAAATGTATGTTGTATTTCATCTGGCAATTGACCACATCTGTCTTTCCCAAGATATTTCTGCTGCTGTTGATTTAGCTTTGAAGAGTTGCCCACCGAACCGACACGAAATTACCTGAGGTTTGAAGTGTGTGCGTTAGAATGATTGCTAACAGTAACAAATAAACGCATACATGCAGTGCACCCTTTCATGCACACTATGAAAGACAACTCAAATCCACACAAAATCACATTTACATAAATATAAATCATGTTTGTCTATTATGGGACCTAGAATATTGTTATACAACAATTATATAATGTCAAAGCACAGATTTCTCTATACAAAAATAAGTTATGAATGGATTATTTATATGTTTCCTTATTACATAAGATACAAATTAGTACGAAAATGAATCTGTCGTATGAATTATATCATATAAATACGCGCTGAATTCTAAAAGTATGTGTTTCTTGGATATTGCTATTTCAAAAAACGCATATAGACACATACAAAATGTGTTTGTTATAGTGTAAGTTTAATTTATGAGTATTTTAATTCTATTTTCGGGGAAAACCTTCAGAAGATTGAACACCGCATTGCGTCATTATTGAGTAGCACGAGGTGAATACTCATGAATTAGACTAAAAATGTTTGTGAAATGAACAGCCTATCATTTAGCCAAGTATAACGTTAGCACATTGGCAGAGTCAGTATAGTGTTGTATAGAATGCCTCATGGCACTGGTTTTAATTCCGCCTGCTGGGCTCACATCCAGTCTATGTCAAGGTTACATTTCATCCTTTCGAAGTAATAAAAAAATGCCAAATCAGTGCGGTGGATTGTCAGAACGTTTAGAAAGACAGACAGGGAAGCTTGCTGTATTTGTTCCGAGTCTTTGCATTTTGTGTAAAACTTTTGCCATGGCCTACTTGTTGATAGGTTGAATCCGCCAACAGCACCACCAACTGGTCATTGGGTGCTTCTAACTGGGTCCATTCGATTCGGGTCATTCCTGCGGTTTAAGGATACCCTCCTGCCTCCCCACGACGAGTCTCCAAAGCCGAGTCGCAGTTTCCCTATTCACTAGGGTAAAGGGTTAAAAAGTAGAGACCTCCTTCAGTCATGAATAACCGTTGGATTGCATCTAGAAAGTTGCCCCTCCGTGGCACAAGCCCGAGGAAAGTAGCTTGTGGAAAACCAGCAGTCGCCCATGCATACCAAAATCCCCTCTTCAGGCCACCGATGTTATCCAACAGAAAAGCAAAGGCCAATACAGTTTGGCACCTGTGACGTCGCAACTCACTTTTACAGCTGAGTGAACTGGAGCAACCTCAAATAAAGTGTCTTGCACAAGAACACAACACAGTCCGATCCGGGAGTCGAACTCAATGCCTCGTGATTGTAAGCCCGATGTTCCAGCCAGTCGCCTTCACCTCTTATGAGTAAAATATATTGAAAACACATATCTGGTTTTGCATTATACAAAATAAAATTTACTGAGATTCGAGGCATATAAAAGGAAAGCAGTTCGAGGGTCTATACAAGGGAAATTTCACCGTCGTGTATCGCACGATTGTACCAAACTGTATGTTTGTATGTTTTGATTTTTATTAGTGTTGATTTTCTTATAATTTCTGTGGTAATTTTAATAATCACATGGTTTCGTGAAACTAACTGTGCTGTAGAATCGTCCTTTAGAAAAACATGTTCAATAAATAATCCACTAGCCTGTTATTATCATTGGTAAGACTAAATGGTATTTAAAACCATAACACCGTATGAATTTATCATAAACAATGTGTGTTTTTACACTACAAAAGGTTCCATAATTATTATACTCGCATTTTGTGTAATTTCATAACACAGGAACTGTGTGTGTGTGTTTGTATGTATATGTGCGTGCGCGCGTCTGTTTGTGTGCATGTATTTGTGTGAGTGTGTGTGTGTGCACACGCACATTGAAGCTCCTTCAGTTGGTTAATGCGGCACCTAATCTCTTTTATTTGATCAGCTTTAGAAAAGTTGTATCACTTTAGAAACCAAGAGAGTTAATTACTTCTAAAAAGATGCTCCACTGCTAAATATTCCGATACGAGTAGCTGTATTTCACTTTTTCTAGCAAACAAATTCCTTGCGAAATACGTATCAGTAATTAAATGGAACCAGTTAATATCGACAATAAAACAGTTGACCTAACAATTATGAATTAATATCCGATATTCAATAATATTTTAGCTTTGATTACTTACTTCATTCTGGGTGAAATTAATGAATCGCAGTTGCACAAAAACATATCAGTGTTGGAAATCTTTTTCTTCTTTATCAACAATATAATTTAAGTTCAAGCTATGATTTAAAATAAACTGCTTTGACACATCTAATAAAGTAAGCAGTGCTAAACAAAACACGTCTTTAATCTTCAAGAAATAGCAAACGTTCGGTTAAAAGAGGATAAGAAATAAATAGATGATAAAAATATATGAAGACAAAGAAAGAGCGAAAAATTGAATAGAAAATTTAAAGTGTGATGATGAACATCGTCATGAGACGCAGAGCTATCTAAACTACTTAAAACTAATAAAAATTTCAAATACTGAAAAAGAAATTCACGTTTTGAAGCAGGATGCTCTCAAATGCATCCATCCCTGAACCTTAATACTATTCTGATTTATCATACACAGAAGGATGATAAACGAAATCGATTTCAGAATGATTCGAGCTCAGATGCTAATAGTTGTAACTAAAATCTGCAAGGCATTTAGACGGGTGTTGGAACGATTCTGTGACAACTGACATGGGTGAGCCGGAGAGTTCATAGACTGATTATGAAGGAGTAATGCTAGAGCTGTGAAATCTTGCATCCATTAATTTTAAAGCTCTTTCTTAAAAACTGCCTTGCTTGTTTCCACGTAAACTGACATTTGATTGTTCGAGGAAATCTTCAAAATAACTGGTCAAAAAAGTCATCAACAGCAGATATGACCTCATCATCACCTCGACACTGTTTCCCAGCTAAGTGTTTTTTCATGTTGCCGAACAGATGATATCAGACGGGGGACAAATCAGAAGAATAGGGAGGGTGATCAATCAGTTCAAAGTTAAAGTCACACACAGCAGTTTTCAGAACCAAGGACTTGTGTGCTGGAGTATTGTTCTGATGAAACAAGACACGTTTCGTCAGTTTTTGGTGTGTTTGGTCTTGGTAGCCTTTCGTAACTGTGTCAGCAAGTTACCATGGTGCTCTAAACTCCTTTTCTGCCACGTTTTGTCTTTTGAAGTCTTCTTTGAACCGTCACATGTTAGTTTACTTGGAAAGAAACAAAGCAGTTATTAATAACTGCAGGTAAAATAAATTTTTCAAGATTTCGCAGCCCTTGCATTACTCCTTCCTTTGTCAGACTCTTATAGCTTTTACTGACACGTCTGGTAATTCTTTTATATCCAGCACCAATAAGAAATATCATTCGAAGAATTGAAGATAAAGATTAGTAGCCAATAAACATATGAAACTTTGAATGTATTTTAATTTTATGCAAAAGCTGTTTATTTTACAAAATTAGTGAGAGGAATATTCTGATCAGCATTACGAAGTAACATAAACTGTACAGAAAACTGAAGTTGCGATTCGCCTGTAAATTCCCATGTGCTTCCCTGTGTCTTTGTGCTTCGGCACTGGAAACCACCAGCATAAGGAATTAGCGTGTTAGGATAGACTATACACTTCCTAACACTGCCTAGTTTTGTATCTCTATGGATTTAATTCGTTTTTACTTGAAATGGTCGATCTATTAAATATGATTTGTTAGTGTTCTTATGCCCTAACTGAATACTGATTTAATAGACCAGTGTAAAAGTATTCCTCTCTGGCCATCCTATCCTTTGTTAATTCAATCTATTTAAGAATAAAATGTACTTTTTGAAATACTTGGCGATAATTGAAATAACTCGGAATGAGTCGACCGACCATTTTGTACTCTCTTAGTCCTTGAAGTAATTACCAATATAAATATACGAGGGAAGGATACTGTAAAGCTTTTTGAAAGCTTGGATTGTATATGGTACAACATCCATCATATTTGCAAGTTCTCCACAACTGTTGGAGGATTAAACCGGCTCATATTCGGCTGAAATATTGAATCCAATGCCACTTGGATATAATTGAATAGAACGGAAATTCAGCGGTAAAAGACTTGGAGGTCAGTGCCAGGCGTCGACTGTGACACGGTAGGCATGAAGAGTTAAGACAAGAATATATTCCGGATGTAATGGTTAAAATATTACGAACATAACCAGTGCTGAAGAACAGAAGCCATTGTCGTATCAATACAATAGGAAGATATTGGATATATCATATTTTTGTGCTTACGCGTTGTGACGTTAGTGAGTGCGTCTCAAAAAAGAGGTAAAATTATTTTGTTTTAGACATAGTCTCATTACGACTGCGTGTATTGTAGCACTAACACTTTTGATCTAGGAACTATAGCGTATTATAGATTTATAGATCTTATTTTGTATACTGTCAGGAATTGATAAGAACAGAAATATTTTCTGATTCGAAAGAGAAAAAGCAGTTTTAGAGTAAATTTAGGTAAGTTATACGGGTTCCCCAGGAAAGATAATCATAGATTGAGTGGCTTACGAATACTTACTATATAAAATATATCAAAATCGTTTAAAATACTAAACTAGACTGCATTGCAATACTTTTCTCCACAGAAAAGTTACCTCTTACTTTACTGTGTACCTCTTACTTTACTGTGTACATAATCACAAAGATAATATATTAAATATCAAATCTAAGTAAAGAAAGTGTCTGAAAATGAAATAATCTCTCAATATTTAAGATATAATTAAACTAAACAACAAAAATTTATCACGTTACCGAAAAAAAGCTAAACTTGTAGCATTTACGGTTAAAATTAACACTCCTTGAAATTTCACTACATAGTATAAGATGTATGTAAAAATGATAAATATATAAGCCGTACCTAGTCATGCTGCCTACAACCTGTGTAAAATTGGTCTGTTCCTCGAAAGTTAAACTTAAGGAATATAGTAATTGGAGAAAAATGAGACAAGACCAACAACATAGTATTCAAACTAGAAAGAAATTGATCCAAAACTTACCTGTTTTAAAATAGGTTTCCAAAGATGTGCTACGGCCTTGTGGTATGAAATGTCACTTAGGTAAATCCAGAATACCGGTCTCAACGCTACAGTAAACTACCACACATGTACGGTCTTCCTAAGATTCACAAGGATGGTATTCCATTAAGACCTATAGTGAGCTGTAGAGGTTCAGCACCTCATCCACTGGGCCGCTTCCTTGTGGATACAGTCAGAGAATTAGCAGGACTGTCAACATCGTACGTGAAGAATTCCACCCACTTCACACAATTTATCAAGGACACCCCCATTAAATCCAGCCAGATGGTGAGTCTAGATGTGATAAGTCTTCTCCAAACTGGTGAAGTACTATCGGTGATTCAAGAAAAACTAGTGACAGACACCCATCTAAAAGAACGAACTAGTATACCAATAAGAAACTTGATGGAAATGTTGACCTTCTGTGTAGAAACTACCTACTTCAGTATGGACACTGATATATATGGACAGGAGAGGGTTTAGCCATGGGTTCGCTTTTATCACCGATAATAGCCAATATATACATGGAATACTTTGAGAATTTGGCTTTAGGATCAACACCAATAAAACCAACCTTATGGTTGCGATATGTTGATGATACCTTTACGCTCTGACCCCACCAGGAAGATGTCGAAGTGCTGTTAGATCATGTGAACTCAATAAAGCCATCCATACAATTCACAATGGGAAAAGAAAAAGACAATCAGCTAGCATTCCTGGACGTATTAATAACCCACACCAAGTATGGATTCAGCAATTGGTCACTAGACGATACCTCAGCTTCAACTCCCACCATCCATACAGTGTAAAGAGAGGGATCGCTCAGTGCCTAAAACATCGAGTAATGAATATAAGTAGCAATCGTGATACCCACAAGGAAGAAATGATCAAGCTCAGTAACAATCTATTAAGCAACAACTACCCCAAAAGCATGCTCTCCACTCCATTTATGAAGAAAAGAGAAGGTGAATCCGGTAAACTGTCCACACTCTGTCTACCGTATGCGAAAGGCCTCTCCGAAAAGATACAAATATATGCGGTGCATATGACATCAGGACAGTATTCAAAAATAATGCAACACTTCGCAAATATGTCCTTCGAGCAAAACCACCAATAGAATGGAATGATAAAGAACTGCGTGTACTCCATCCCATGCAGTTGTGGTAGGTTATACAAAGGAGAAACAAGCCGCTCCCTCAAAATAAAGGTAGAGGAACATCGCAGACCGGGTATAGCTGTTCATGTATGGAAAAATGGAGACCACCTCCCCCTGTGGGATGAAGTTAAAATAATAGACAGAGTACGCCATTGAAAAATACAAAACTAAAATAAGCAACACATTTGCTAGAACACAACAATCTCGTAAGCAGACCGAGTGCAGATATGAACCACATATGGGAACCGGTATTAAGGGAGGATAGGAGAATATTAGATTTATAAGCCCTAAAATTCACTCGATAATTGCCTACAAGCATATGACGTAGTGGTAAACAGCGCGGGCTACAAACCGCAAGATTCCGAGTTCGATTCCAGTGACCTGAATGATAATAATAAAGTAATGATAATAATAATAATGATAATAACAACAACAACAACATCGAAAAATACCTTA
>NC_068983.1:156080672-156084837 GCF_001194135.2 Octopus bimaculoides
ATATATATATTTCCATATATATATACATATATATAATATGAATAATATAAATAATATATATACATACATATATGTATATGAATACATATATATGTATATATACATGTATATATACATGTATAAATGTGTACAGGACGTCCCAAAACGTGAAAAAAATGAAAAACGAGAACGTAAAAAACAAAAACATGGGAAACGAATTTTTTCTCGAACAACGAAATAAACAAATAGCGAAACGAGACAGGCAACATAAAGAACAATCCTTTCATCAATTGTCCCCTGTTTTATCTACTCTGCGTTTCAAACGTTGGGACAAGACTTTGTAAATACGGTCGTTCCCGTAAAGCAAATTAAACAAAATTTGGGATTTGCGGAGCGTTAAAGTGGTAACAAAAGAGGATAGTTAGAACAAAACAGTATAAACAAACTGTAAGGGCTGTTAAGCCATAACGAGGTGAAGTGGTGAACGTTGGAGAAACGCGCATTGAAAGGAAAAGGCAAAAGTTTGTCTTGTCACTTGGAAAGCAAGAAAAGAAGAAAGATAGTCGCTGGTCACGTCTGAGCAATGACAGGTAGAGAGATAGAGACATGCTTTACCATTCAATTCCAACTTTTTGTCCAATGTCTATCGCTACTTTCCAGTCATCGTCACTTTCTATGTATGAAGATACGCAAAATTACAGGTACAAAGAGCGTAGTATTACGCCCTTAAATCCATATACAAACGCCATACCCAAAATTACCCCAAATATATGTATGTAGTATGTATCTATGTGCATGCGTCTGTGCGGAAACGTGTAGTCGTGTTTGTATTTTGTGATGAATTAAGAATAAACCCTCTGAGCAGAGTGTTCTCCCTTCGGTAAAACTCTTATGTATGTGAAGGCTGGATATAAAAGGTGTTGATGAACAAGTAGTTTTACAAATTTAGAATCATTGTTATGGGATCTTTACTGCTGCACTGCTAGATAGATGTATCAGAAATTATGACTTTTATAGGTAATATGTTGTCCATTGCTGCCTGGACTGTTTTTAGTAAGTCTGGAACCTATCGATATCTTCAATTTCTTGTCTGCTATACTACGATCTCCGTCTCCCACTACATCTGCGTGCTGAGTAATTCGACTTCGCGACTCTGATCCGGGTTGTGTTCCTGACAAACAAGCATTTGTCTACCATGCATTTCTGCACCAGATCTTCATAAAAGCGTGTTGGTTTGAGATGCTCGTTGGTGATAATAGTTACGTACTTACTATATTTACGAATGAAAACTATATAAGTGGAGTAAAGATTAATGATGAAGACATATCTGCTGACTAAAGGAATGACAGCCTGCTGCCTCTGTTGGTGAAGCACATGCACTAAATGATTATTTCAGAAGATTACGATCTCAGTGCATCTCGTTCAATAAACTAAATTGTTGCACCAGTTGATTGTACGCAAATCTGATAGCATAAGCATATCTGTTAACATCAGATTGTTTGTTGTTAGCAGATTATTGACAAAAAAATGTAGCAGGTACGTGTATTTCTGTTCGAGGCATATGAGTGCCAAGTATATTACAACATGAGATATTTGCTACATTAATCACCTTTTGTAGCTATTCCAGAAATCGTCAGTTGCTTTTCAAGTAGTAGAAAAGGAGTCCATATGTAGCAGCTAAATACATCTAGACGTAAAAGGAAAAATGCTGCCTGTTGGAAAATTTTTGAAAATATAATGTAGGCGCAGGCGTAGCTGTGTGGTAAGTAGCTTCCTCACAAACCACATGGTTCCGGGTTCAGTCCCACTGCGTGGCACCTTGGGCAGGTGTCTTCTACTATAGCCTCGGGTCGACGAAAGCCGTGTGAAAGGATTTGGAAGACGGAAACTAAAAGAAGCCCATTGTATATATATATGTGTGTGTATGTTTATGTATGTATGTGTGTCTCTGTTTTCTCCCCATCATCGCTTGACAACCGATGCTGGTGTGTTTACGTCCCCGTAACTTAGCGGTTCGACAAAAGAGACCGATAGAAAAGTACTAGGCTTCCAAAGAATTATTCCCCGGCTCGATTTGTTCGACTGAACGCGGTACTCCGGCATGGCCGCAGTCAAATGACTGAAACTAGGAAAAGAGTTAAAATGTGAAACCTAAAACAGAAATATGCATGTTCGTATCATGCCGGGTTCACCAATATGCAAAATCGTATTATCAGGCAACGACAAATAAAATTGTCGGATAATATTCTTTTCTACTCTAGGCACAAGGACCGGAACTTGGGTTGGACGGGGAGTTGCAGTCGATTAGATCGACCCCAGTACGCAACTGGTACTTAATTTATCGTCCCCGAAAGGATGAAAGGCAAAGTCGACCTCGGTGGAATTTGACCTCAGAGCATAAAGACAGACGAAATACCAACGAGTCTGTCAGCTCGCCGCCTTAAATTGTCGGATAATATTAAACACTTATTTTTCGCCTTCACTATCGCCGATAAATCAAAACAGTTACAAGCTATACGGACATTTATTAAATAGTGTATACGAATGAAGCTTCGATTTCAATATTTTCAAAAAATTACACAAAAATAACAGAAATTCTTAATGTTAGAATAATAATGAAAGATTAACATCTGTAAAAATTTACACTACTTTCAATAGTTTCTTAGAAAATATATATATAGGCGTAGAAGTGGCTGTGTGGTAAGTAGCTTGCTTACGAACCACATGGTTCCGGGTTCAGTCCCACTGCGTGGCACCTTGGGCAAGTGTCTTCTACTTTAGCCTCGAGCCGACCAAAGCCTTGTGAATGGATTTGGTAGACGGAAACTGAAAGAAGCCCGTTGTATATATATATATATATATATGTGTGTGTGTGTGTGTGTGTGTGTGTGTGTGTGTTTGTCTCCCCAACATCGCTTGACAACCGATGCTGGTGTGTTTACGTCCCCGTAACTTAGCGGTTCGGCAAAAGAGACCGATAGAATAAGTACTAGGCTTCCAAAGTATAAGTCCTGGGATCGATTTGCTCGACTAAAGGCGGTGCCCCAGCATGGCCGCAGTCAAATGACTGAAACAAGTAAAATATTAAAACAAATACATTTCAGTGCAATAATATTTGTGCGTGTATGTGTATGTGCACGGGTGTGTATGTATCTATGCCTGTAAATAGTGTCTCTGTATCTAGTGAGAATACATTCTATATACTCATAGAAGGTTCACGTTGGTAAACTTCTTTACCATACACCTTTGGATAGCTGCTCTTACATTTGGCATTCTGTCATGTAGCATCTTTGATTTGCGATAAAATTGTTTGCATAGCAAGTGCGTTACTTTTAAAAGTTGTGCTCTTGCACACCTTGTGATTGAGCCGAAAGGCTGTAGCGTAACCATCTCTGATTACGCCAATGTACCTGGAGGGATGGTTAAACCGTCTGTGACACCAGTTTAATTAATCTGACTTGTGATGACGTAGGCACGTTGGTTCATGCCAGCATATTTAGTGTTTGGCGTTTATTAGTAAAATAAGCTGCCATTTTGTAACTCTACGTGCGAATCAATGCAATACCAGAATATATAACAACCTGAATTATTTTCCAAGAATGCATTGCTCAAGGGTTATCAATTGTTTTCTAACTTGTATCATTTTGACAATCTTTACAGAAACACCTTAACATGGCAGGATATTGTGCACTTCAAAAAGAAAAAAAAAATTGATGTTTGCAAGATATTCTCTTAATGAGCGTATTTTTATCTGTATAGAATATATCTTGAAGCATTTTGTAATATGTAGGAACAGCAAAATATTACGTGAAAGACAGAAATTAATATTGAGGGAAAGAGGATAAGGAATAATCAAAGTTCAAATAGCTCTTACTCTGCCTTTCTGAAAGTAAATAAGCGACTTAAAGTTATATATACATGTGCATGTGTTTGTTTGTCTGTGAGTGTGTGTGCGCTCGCGTTTCTATATATATATATATACATACACGCACACACATACACTCACACACACATATATATACATGTATGTATATATATATATATATATGTGTGTGTGTGTGTGTGTGTGTGTGTAGATATGGATGTAGATACATGCATACGTACATTCATACTCACAGACTCACATTCATACTTACATGCACACTTATACACACAGATGCATATGTATATATATATATATATATAT
>NC_068983.1:156085865-156087920 GCF_001194135.2 Octopus bimaculoides
TATATATATATATATATATATATTTAATAAATCTCAGGGCTGCAAAAAAATTAGAAAGTCTATTTGCTACTAGCGATCTAGCGAGAAGAGAAAACTAGTCAATAAACTATATATTATTCACATAAATACATACAGTGTGCATTGAAACAAATAAGAGAGATGTCCAGCAGGTTAGATGTCCTATTATGGACATCTCTGTTATATGTTTAAATGTACACTGTATGTATTTATATACATATGTATATGTATATATACATATCATATGGAATATATATTGTTAGAAATGATATGCCAAAACATAACTACATTTCTCAAAATTATTGGAGAAATTTTTGGTCTCACATACACTTTTGTTGAATTAATGATGGAAAGATTGATAATATCCAACAACTATAAGACATTGACATGAGAGGCATGCCGTATAAGGTTGAGGATAACATTGGGCGATTGTGCTTGCAACACAGAATACGTAACTTGGGAATATTGCAAGCAAATTCATATCAACACGGTAATAAGAACATTGTACAGAGAACAAAATGATAGTTTATACAGCGTCTAAGATTTTGATAAAATATTTGTAATATTGATTGCCCGCCGTGTGTCTGATATTGACTGAGTCATGAAAAACAGAAAGAAACAGACTGAAGAGAGAAATATTGTCTCAAGGAATGGAAATAAATTGATTCCTTATATTGGCACTTTATCAACTATTTTCGAATTAAATACTGCTTGTTTTATTCAGGTATAATAGTTTAATGGCTTAATAGGAAAGTGGCCATGGGTTATGGAAGTAGCTCTCGCATAGGTATAAGTATTACAACAAGGTGGGTTTCTATCGATTGGCAATACAACTTGGGTCGTGATCTCAAACGGTCAAGGGTATATATTTCACTTGAAAGTGCCCAGCACAGGGATAAAAAGTTGATATTGTTTCTATAGTGTAATTTTCTGCTGGCTCGACCATCTCCAGTGCCTGGGAGTGAAGCATGACATTGATATATCATCTGTCTCACATTATTATTTTCGACGAATGATTCTTATGCAATCTTCCGAAATACAAAAATTCAATCACACACATGCACACACACACACACACACACACACACACACACACACACACACACAAACACACACACACACGGACACATACATACAGACAGACAGACGCATACATATCACATACTCCGCCTACTATGCACAGAAACACATTCACACGCAGACACAAGCACAACAGAGCACTCTCGAGAAGAAAATAAGCTATAATTATAGGTAGGAAAACAACAGCAAAAATAATAATACCCAAAATTTTTTCCAAGTTTGGCATAAAGTCAAATATTTTACAGGATTACGTTATTGATTTAATTAATCACAATACTTTATTCATTTATAATTTATCAGCTTGCACCCCTTGATGTTTGACAAACAACGTTAATCCGAGCGGTTTTTGAACGCTCGTAAGAAAAGAGAATTTTGAAATACTACGATGTGTGCCTTCCAGATATTTGCTGATTCTTCTATTCGACGTTATATAAACAAATAACGAGAACATACCTAGCCACAGGCACAGACCCGTTTTATTAAAGAGAAAGTCTCCAAAGAATGCGATAAATGTATAGGTGCTCGAGATAAAACTTGTCACATGACTAAAATGATCCAAGATGTGTTGAATGAGAATGGCATTAAAAAGCTTCCATAGCCAAGCCAGTCACCAGATACGAATCCTCTTGAACACCTTTGGGTCATAATGGACAGGACACTTCATAAAAAAACACAGGGAAACATCTTCAAAGTCAGATGTTATCAGATTAATGCATGAAACTTGCCAAGAAGTTCCGCAAGATAATATTCGTTATTAGATCAGAAACATGCCTAATAGGGTCCTTGCATTGAACAATGCAATAGGAATGTCAACTAAATATTACATTTTCACATTATAATAGTAAATAAATAATTTGAATGCATAATTTTAGATTTAAATACATTTTAATGATTATAAGAGTATCTATTTACTTCTGTCATGTGTATATATATATATATATATATATATATATATAT
>NC_068983.1:156088014-156088846 GCF_001194135.2 Octopus bimaculoides
ATATATATACATACTTATATACATACATACACTGTATCTATGATTTTCTTCGTGCACAACATAAATATTCAATTTTGGGAAATTTTGGATTCGCTCGCTTAAAGATTACCAAACCAGCAACTCTCAAATATTTTGATGTAGACGCCCTTCAGGGTTGGAAATGCAGATTAGTGTTTGTTGAGGAAGAAAAACCCCACAAGACGTTCTGATATTGCTTATTTCTGTCTTTAGTTTTTAGAAACCCATGCATACCTCAAACCCAGTTTATGGTAACTCTTCGATCCATAAACACTGTTGATCTTTTTGCGTAATTTTGTGAGCGTTTGTGATAATTGTGATGTCCGATATCTTGACGTTAGTTATGGCGGTGTCGAAATCAAAGGAATTATTCAGAAAAGGCAATGTGATAGAAAAGTAATTTTCTTTAATATTACATTGTAAAATTGATATTAATATCAGGGATCCGTTTAAACCAACGGATAACTTCTTAGGCACTTTGGGAAAGTGATAAATGTGATATCCACTTGACTTATGGATTCATTTATCAAGGATATATTCCTTAATTCTTCTAAATATCACTTTCGGTTGGGTGAATTAGTGTTATCGCTGCTTTCTCTGAATGGTCTTTCAAACAGAAATATGGAGGTACAGGTCTCAGGAATTCTGTTATCTTCTTGATATGCAAAGTTTCTTCTTCTTCTTCTTCTTCTTCTTCTTCTTCTTCTTCTTCTTCTTCTTCTTCTTCTTCTTCTTCTTCTTCTTCTTCTTCTTCTTCTTCTTCTTCTCATTATTATTATTATTATTATTATTATTATTATTATTATTCCCCCTC
>NC_068983.1:156088856-156089354 GCF_001194135.2 Octopus bimaculoides
ATTATTATTATTATTCCCCCTCTTCTTCTTCTTCTTCTTCTTCTTCTTCTCATTATTATTATTATTATTATTATTATTATTATTACTGCTACTACTACTACTACTACTACTACTATTTTTCCTGCTCTTTTGTTTCTTCTATTGATATCATTATTGTTATTGTTACTACTAAAGATTCTGTTATTTTTTTCTCTTTAACATTAATCTTATTCCACCTCATTTTCCTCCTCATTTCCCAACGTAACCAATCAATATTGGCTTCCTCTTAAACATCTCCAACTAGCCCCCTGATATTCCTCTGTCATAAACCTGTTTTCTTCACCCATAATATTAACATGCTGTACATAATATATATTTACTGATTCTTTTATCTTTAGTTATGAAGATATTCGTTTATGATTAAATTAAATCCTAGATTAAAGATTTATTCTATTTATACACACGCACATATATGTGTGTGTATATATATATGTATGCGTGTATATATATATATATAGA
>NC_068983.1:156089365-156090390 GCF_001194135.2 Octopus bimaculoides
GGAGAGAGAGAGAGAGAGAGAGATAGAGAGATAGATAGATAGATAGATAGATAGATAGATAGATAGATAGATAGATAGATAGATAGATAGATAGATAGATAGATAGATAGATATGTGTATGTATGTATGCGTGTGTATGTGTGTATTAATGTATATATTCTTTTATAAATGTCATATATTCAAATCAATAACTGCGGTCATGCTGTGGCACCGCCAATAGTTTTGCGACACTTTCATTACTTGAAAACTTCTTTGATATATGTCATTTGGTGAATGACTGAGTATGATTTTGCTGATCTCATTTGCGTTTCTTGCCGAGCCTAATCTCGGTTTATGAACATCTCTCATCTCGAACAAAGCCGTTTGCGAACAATTTTTCAAACATAAAAAGTCTCGAGTAACGAAAGACCATTCAGAGAAATCAGCGATAATACTAATTCACCCAACATGCAAACCGGCAACCATAGTTGGCGACAAGCTAGGAATATCACCAGCAGAGCATCAGTTGTTGACTAGTTTTCGCTGAATATACATCACTGCTCGAGTTCACCGAACCTACTCTTAAATTTGTTATGGGAAAAATGGTTCCCGTTGAAAAGCGTTTCGGGTGACGAATGGCATTCAGCAATGGATCGAATTCGTAAACCGAGATTCTACTGTATATGAAAGGACTGTGGGCCCTTGAAACACACGCTGTTACAATATTTGGCCCGATAGTTTGAAGGCGATCTTCCGATCGTTCTGGTGTTCATGTAACATTCAATGCCAAAGTTTGGTATAAGATCTTCCAGAGTTTACCAGATGTATATCACTGCATATCTTTCCTGCCTTCGTGCTAGGAAGTAGAGTCTTAACTTTCTCAGTCTTTTCTGTGATATACTCAGCGATCACCGAGGAATTCCTGAGGTAGATCCAGCGACAATTATGTAAATACTGTGGACAACGCCAGATAGCCATGGTCAGTGAACGTGCTTCATTGGCTTACTACGAGGAAATGCACAATGCTTAAATAATCATTTATATAT
>NC_068983.1:156090550-156091998 GCF_001194135.2 Octopus bimaculoides
TATATACATATATATATACACACACGAAGGGTGTTCATTAAATATTTTCCCTGATCCACTTCCGGTTAATGTGGGAAATGGAACTTGTACATGTATAATCATGCATGTCTCTTTATGTCACATTGGAAATTTCAGCTTTCCACTCGTATTCGTTTGCCTAAGGTATCATTTTGGAGACAGTTAAATGCAGATCAGTAACCAGGTTCTTATATATTGAAAGGTTGTACACCAAAAGAGACTTTCGTTGAGATGAAAGAAATTTATGTGACGATGCCTAATCATACAGCGTAGTGAAGCACTGGCATTACCAGTTAAAATGTGGTCGGACATCAGTGGAAACTCCTATTACTGCTATTACTGCTCCTATTACTGGACGACCACATACCGCCAATGATGACAACACTAATTATAAAGTGGAAGCCGCCATTTTGGGGGATCACCGCATAATTATTGGGCAACTAACCCAAGACGTGAAGACATGTGTAGAGTATGTGGAAAAAAAATCATTCACGACTATTTGCACAGACGTGAAGTTGACTGCGCAATGGATTCCCCGGATGCTCGCACCTTCTCAGAAAGCAGGAACGAGTCAGTTGCTCTCAAGACCTTTTTTCAATGTGCTAAGATAAAGAGGAGGACGTTTTCGTCAGACTTATCACACAGGATGAAATATGAGTCCATCACTATGATCCTGAGACTAAAGTCCAGTGGAAGCAATGGAAACATGGTAACTGACCACCTCCAAAGAAGGCTCGTTTTCAACCTTCGGCAGGCAAGGTGATGCTCACAATCTTTTGGGACCAACGCGGAATACTGATGATGGATTTTCAGGCAAAGTCTACCACAATTAATGGGGCATTTTATGTTTCTCTGCTACAGAAATTGCGGGATACCATCGGAGTAGAGAGGCGTGGCATGCTGACCAAAGGAGCCCGCCTCCTCCGAGACAACGCCCCAGTTCACAATGCGCATGTTTTTCAGATGAAAGCACTTTCCTGCGGCTATAAAATCCTTCCTCCTCCCCCTTACTCTCCCGAACTCGCACCATCTGACGTCCACCACTTTCCAACCATGAAGGCTTATTTGAAGGGGAAGCACTTTTCGAATTATGATGAACTTATTTATATCTTGGATCCAGACGCAACCTACCGACTTCTACAGATAGGGTTTTCATAGCCTCATAAAACAATGGAAGCTGTGTGTCACCATTGGTGGTGGCTATGGAGAGAAGGACTAACAATTATGCTAAGTTTCGTTTATCCTAGTCTTTGGGAAGTGGGTTTGGGGAAATATTGAACAGCCCTCGTATATATGTATGTATATATATATCATTTATGTATGTATATATATATCATTTTTGTATGTATATATATATATCATTTATGTATGTATATATATATCATTTATGTATGTATATATATATCATTTATGTATATATATATATACAT
>NC_068983.1:156092135-156096038 GCF_001194135.2 Octopus bimaculoides
TATATGTATGTATGTATGTATGCATGTATGTATGTATGTATGTATGTATGTATGATATTATTTTCCTGGACCTTAAGGCGGCGAGCTGGCAGAATCTTTGGCACGCTGGACGAAATACTTAACGGTATTTCACCCGTCGCTACGTTTCCAGTTCAAGTTCCGACGAGGTCACCTTTCGGGGTCGATAAAATGCGTACCAGTTGATCACTGGGGGTCGATGTAGTCGACTTATCCCACCTCCTCCAAATTGCCCTTGTGGCAAAAAATTGTAATAATTTTTTTCCTGGACCTGTTAAGATTCTTCCTATAATTGACTTCACGTCATCTATGCTTTTAACACCTGGTCTCTAAATATTTCTGCAAATGATATTCCTAACAACCAAAAATCAATAGTTTTTTTATATTCACTATTTAATTATAAGTTATTTTCTTTTTACTACTGGGATTTCCTTTTGAATCACACAGTTCTTCCCTAAACTTATGTAAAGACACTGAAATTGTTCTCCCACTAAAAATTTACACGCTTCATATTTCAGTTTCATACATTTTTAAATTCTGTACTTAGTAATCCTATGTTCCTACATTCCATTCCATTTTTGTTAAAAATTCCAACAATTGAAGAAGTACGTATAGGGCGAAATATAATGCCATGTCATACAAGTCACATTTATTTTAATGTAAGATATATACATACACACACAAACACTCGCACACTACAAAGTTCAAAATTGACGATCGAACAATAAGCAATGCAGCGAAGCTGCACAGAGAAGATGGTCTCAATGCGACATGTCAGTTACTAGGAGAGGCTGAAGAAGTTAAGCCTCTACTCCCTAGAATGAAGGCGGGAAATATATGCAGAGATATAAATCTGGAAAATCTTAGAAGTACGTATACCAAACTTGGACATTGAAAGTTATACAAACAGCAGAACAGGACGCCAGTGCATCGTACTAAAACGTCTAACATTGCCATCAGGATACAGGAGCAGGTACTGCAACAGCTTGGGTTTCAAGGGTCTACAACTTTTCAATGTTCCCTCAAAAACCCTGAAAGACCTATGTGGGGCAGATGTAGGTGTCTAGATTTCTTCCTGTAAAGAGTCCCGGATGATTTTTTCTCGTAGTAAGAACCATGATGAGGGCAGATAGTCAAACTCCTTCATTTACCAAATGTCGCATGTCAGAGGTGGTTTCAAGTAGTGGAAGTGCAGCAAAACTAACGGCGGTGTTTCAGCACAAGCGCAGCTTGCAATATGAAAATACAAATGAAATAAAGGAGAATATATATGTGTGCGTGTGTGTATGTGTGTGTGTGTGTCTATGTATGTATGTATGTATGTATGTGTGTGTGTCATGGCATGTTATTGCCAATGAAGAACCGGTTTCTAAACTAGATCCAACACCCCTTCATTGGAATTTTAACATCAACAACAGGATATTCTTCTTTGTTATGATAGCGTCTCATAAGGCAAGATTTCTATACATCTTAAATTTGCAGAGGAATCTGTAGTGGGGGAGTTTAGCTCAATCGGTCAAAGCACCGCGACGCGTAATCACGGAGGTGTGATTTCGAGTCTCATAGCTAACCACTTACACTTTCTTCTGCAAAATAGGGGTAGTTTATCCTGTTCAGGCTATATTATTAGCATTATCCTGCGATTGAGAATTTAAAATCACTTCTTTAACTTTCTAAGACATCTCAACGCTTCTAAAAGCAAACTTCGTTTGTTTGTTTACGTTTATCGTAATTTGAATTTAACATATTATAGCGTCTCAAAAAGCAATATTTCTATACATCTTAAATTTGCAGAGGATTCTGTAGTGAGGGAGTTTAGCTCAATCGGTCAGAGCACCACGACGCGTAATCACGGAGGTGTGAGTTCGAGTCTCGTAGCTAACTACCTACACTGCAATTGAGAATTTAAAATCACTTCCTTAATTTTAATAATGATAATATTCTGCTCAACACCACAGATTTACTTTGTTTTGTTTTGGTATAAAAGATGGGTTACAACAAATATTCTGTACAGTACCACAGATTTGCTTGTCAGTTGTTTGACCGCGCACATATGGTCGTGATGCATGTCTCTGGTGTACGTTTATCAGACGGATAGTCATGAGTGGATATACTGGGCTTCGTATATTTGTACCTCAGTGTCAGTTTGATGGTATGCGCTGCTCTCTCACTTAATGATAATAATAATAATAATAATAATAATGATATTTTTCACTCACCAATAAGGGTTCACAAGAAATAACATTATCGGCAGTAACAACAACAGCAACAACGACTCATGAGGATTCAACCCTTCAGTCAAGTGCCTAGTCTTTGCGTGTGACTTCGAATGAGCTTCAGATTTACAAACAAATCCTCACTTCTCATAAGTCTCATCGGGATTGAGACACACTGGTGAAAAATTGTATTTATATTTTCATGAAATAGAAATATTCGATCTCACTTTACATATGCAACATACGAATGATCTCTTAACAAATCATAAGCC
This sequence comes from Octopus bimaculoides, assembly GCF_001194135.2. Classification (NCBI taxonomy): domain Eukaryota; kingdom Metazoa; phylum Mollusca; class Cephalopoda; order Octopoda; family Octopodidae; genus Octopus; species Octopus bimaculoides. Next base: position 156,094,642 of record NC_068983.1, read on the forward strand.
ATTTAATGTTCCTATGACTCTCAGTTTATCACCTCTCTGATTCATATGACCAACGCATCTTTATTATTGAGCCTAAACAAGAAAAGCTTCTATGCATGAGATGTCAGATTTATTGAAAACCTCAATGTTACAGACACTGACCTTCCACGTTTATCAACAGAAATTGCACAAGCAACGTTTGGAGAATGCAATTTCTTTCAACATAGACTTACGCATACAGACAAACATACATATAGACATACGCACATACATATATACATACGCACATACATGAAATATAAGCATATCTACACATTTACGAGTATATTTATTCATATTTTGGTTTGAAAAAAATATCTTGTATATTTCATACTCTATGAATACATATGTTTTCACTTTGTTATGTTGATTTCGGAACATTCAACCTCAAAACAAGAGATCAAATGCTCGATTCAATTTCATCGATTTCTCTTCTCCTTTTTTTTTTCTCTCGATTTAGCCATCATGTAAATACAATTCTGTATGTGATGTATTGAATTGAGAAATTTATTTTCGGAGAAATTTAAGGAAAAGGCATTTCTCCTTTCTTTGTATTTTCATCATCTTTGTCGTCGTCTTCCTCGACGTTGTCGTCGTCATCAACATCATCTTCATTATTGTTATTATTATTATTATCATTATTATTGTGTTGCATCGAAGGTCGGAGAGAGAAAATTTAACGGTATCAGACTGATATAAAAATTATAAAATTATAGATACAATAAAAAATATTGATATTTGCTGTGTGTGTGTGTGTGAGAGAGAGAGAGAGAGGGAGAGAGCGAGAGAGAGAGTGGGTGTGTGCACGAGTCATAGATTGATAGACAGATAGATGGATATATTGACAGATAAATAGATAGACAGACAGACAGACAGACAGACAGACAGACAGACATCCAGATAGATAGATAGATAGATAGATAGATAGATAGATAGATAGATAGATAGATAGATAAAAATAAAATTAATCTTTGGGAAAAAATATAACATACAATGAAACACAACAGCGAAAAAGAGAGAAGAAATAGAGATACAGAGAGATAGTAAAGCAAATGAAGTGATTTCAAGAAAGGATTATTAGAGACTGGAGTGGGTAACAAGTAGGAAGTTTATATATTAATTTTTACCGAAGTGGAATAGAGAAAATCATTGGTGCGAATTGATAAGTCAGAAAGTTTTCGTTATATTTACTGTTTGACATTCTAGTTGATGCGATGAAAATAATTTCTAAATGTCTGGAGAGAGAATTGTAGAATTGAGAGTATAAAACTTTTCGTACGCTGCTTGTTGTAATCTCCCAACAGATAAAGACAACAATGCATGAGTATGTACGTACGCAAGTATATATACATCCATAAATATATATATATATATATATA
>NC_068983.1:156096212-156103510 GCF_001194135.2 Octopus bimaculoides
ATATATATGTATGTATATATAAGCATGTAAATTTATTTATGTATGCACGTATACGAGAGATACTTAAGGTTGGCTGCACTATTTTTCATTGACTCTCTCCAAATTGATGTTATAGTAAACAAAGCATTAACACTTTACTAAATATAACGACAGATTCTTCTGTTGCTACTGCGACACTGGCATCGATTGACGTTCAATTAATACAGTGTGGTCAAACATGGTCGCAGATCCAGTCATGCATGATGATTTGTTTGTTGTTGATGATTGTACATGGAAGGAAGAATATTAGCACCATGTCTCCATCTCTATTTATGTTACTCTTTGTTCTATGATTTTCTATGATTATCTGACTATGTTTCATTCCCTTAACTTCCCTGTTTTTTATCTTTCTCTCTCATTCGCTCAAATGCAGATACTGACACCACTCTCACTCACTTTCTATCTAATTGCCTCTCTCACTCACACTCTTTCGTCTCTAATAATATCTTTGTTAATTAAATAACTTCGATTTATAATACAAAACTAGGTTCCATTTTTGCCCTATTTTGGTACGTGGAATTAATCAGAGTTATGACAAAATTTGCGTATACATGTACATAAATGCATACATATTTTCACAGAGACCAATAGGGAGTGTGTCTATACATATAACTATACACACACTCACGCACATAAATACACACACACACACACACACACACACACACACACACACACACACACATATATATATATATATATATATATATATATATATATATATATATATATATATATATATATATATATATATATATATATATATACACTTATATATATATACATACATATATATGTATACATACATGTGTGTGTGTGTGTGTATGAAACCGAAATACATTTAAATTAGGCATATCTAAAGGCAACGTATGTCAACCTGTGCAGCGCAGGGTACACAGCTATTCATAACTATAAAATACACATATGTTTGCTGTTAACAAGAAATGACAGATGGTTATGTGTAGAACCTTCTGTAGTTCCAAGTGTTATACATACAAAATTTCCAGGAACTGTCATGATTTTAGGGATTTTCAGTAATGAAGGACATGTGATACCTCTTTACTTCTATCGGCAAGGCCTTAGTGTTAACTCTGCCGCCTACATTGAGGCCTTGGAAACAATTGTTAAGTCCTGGATAGACAGTGTATGCAATGGAAGGCCATTTGTGTTTCAGTAAGACTCTGCACTATCACACATGGCTCTAGTAATACAAGAAAGGATAGCTGAAAATTTTCATGATCACATAATCCCTAACGTTTGGCCTCCTAATTCCCCAGATCACATTCCATTGAACTATTACATGTGGAGCGTAGTTGAGAGAGAGAGAGAGGGCAATGAACACGCCCGTAACACCAAAGGTTCTTTGAAAGCTGCCATAGTCAGAGTAATGTTCAAAATGAATCAGGACCACTTGATTCGAGCATGTAGATGACTTAGATCGCGTATAGAAGCGGTTGTTGAAGCTGAAGGTGGCTTTATTGAATAACATTATGGAAAAGAAAATTTATTTTTATCCTCATAGTATGTTTGATAAATAAAGTTATTATCTGTTATTATATATGTTTTTTTTTTATAAACATAAATCTATCCTCAAATATCCTACACACGCTGTACATGCCAAATGAGAGAACGCAAAAGGCGGAACCTTTCAGATGAACTTTCAAGTATAAATATATAGATATCTATATTAATTGGTCCAACTATTAATAGGTACAAACATCAGAGAAAAGGGGTTGAAGAAAGGTGTTATAAGTCCAAAAGCTGCTTCTGAGGTCACGGAGATCCATAATAATGTTGGTAGATGTAGTTCATATGCAGCCGTATGGATGCAATTAGCATTGGATGAGATGAGCATTGTGTATGAAGGTAGAAGTTTAGCTGGCTTGTATCTGCCTAAACTTTTTCTGTAAGATCTCTATTTAGAATTGTACGTCGGTTGTTCCTTTTAAATTCATAGCCTTCGACCTCAAATATCTTTGCCTTGATCGCACAAAACTCATCAATTGGGCATGTCAATTTTCTCTGTATAATTTTATGGATTGTACTTTCTATATTTCAGACAAATTCTATTCAAATTATTCTGCCGCGATGTTGGCTTATTAGCAAGTTGTATGCATATTTCTAAAAATCTATTTTAGGATTTAAAATTTTATTTAGTTTTTTTATAATAATCGTGGACAAGGGCTTGAATTGTGTAAACGTAACGTGCCTGCTTTTAGCTCTGAACTAGAAGAGAGTTTAGAAATTTATGTGATAACATACCTGAAAAACGTTCATTTTATCTCTGTGGAGGAAAGGTAGGATTTAACCTTGATATATTTTATAAAATACAGGTCTTTGATAAAACTTATAATAGTTGTTACCTTGATTGAGGTGACATCCAAGAAGTTTCTTATCTGTAAGTTAGTATTGATAGTAATTGTCGAGAGTTCTGATATAGTTCTGCCTAAAGAATTCTAGCACAGGCCAGTTAGCAGAATTGTTCTCTGTTTGAGTGTCGTCTCTATAAAACCTGACACAGGTGCTTATGGATAAACTTTTCCAACTGTTCAGTATGGAATAATGTGATATAGATCTAGGCCTCTATATGACTATATACCTATACTGACCGTGCCTGTTGTGCCTGACATTTGACGCAGACCGAACGTCCATCGGAAAAAGAATCTCCCTATATTCTCTATAACATGATAAAATTTTGCAAAATCTTGCACTCTGCAAAGCAAAGAATGAGAGACCGACATGTCGAAGTCAACGATACTGATTTGCAATATGATAAAATTATTATAAAATTTGATGGTTATTTTGTTATAGGCCCAGTGTTGGAGATGAGTTAGGAATTACTTTCCGAAATTAGTCGTTAAACCCTCCTTAGAATAGTTTCTGATCTAGCTACGTTTATTGGCTTATACCTGGAATCTATGATAAGCCCCATGCGTAGATAGGCATTCCATTCTATCTTTTATTCTTACTTTCTGGACTACAGGTTTAGCTAAGCATGAATATTATTATGTGTGTGCGTGTGTGTCTTCTGTCTGTGTCTTCTGGAATCTATTTTGTATAGATTCCTGAGATCTATTTCGTATAAATTCATTAGAAAATACGAATGAATTAATGCTTTTATCAATATTTAGGGCAGCTTACGGCGGCAAGCTAGCAGAATCGTTAGCACGCCGAGAAAATTGCTTCACGTTCCTAATTCAAATACGCTGAGGTCGACTTTGCTTTCATCTTTGCTGGGTTCGATGTAATTGTCTTAACCCCTCCCTCGAAATTGTTGACTTTGTGCCAAAATTTGAAATCAATATTTTTAACATATTGTAAGGTGGTGAGCAGGCACTGGTTGGCATGCTGGGCAAAATGTATAGCGGCATTTCTTCTGTGAGTTCAAATTTCACCAAGGTAGACTTTATCTTCTAACCTTTCTACGTGAATAAAATAAATAACAGTTGAGCACAGTTGAGATGGTCTTGTGCTAAAATTTGAAGCCAATATCTTTAATATCGGCTCGAAATTCTTTCCGATTAATGCTCATGTACGTACGGAATTGAACATCAGTCATTAGGTCTTTTGGGTCGCCGTTCAGTTTTTCTGGATTTTTCCTCTGATGATGGTGGTATTTTATTCTGGTTTTTACGCTTAAATATTTTCTAATTAATTTATTTTCATGCAACATTTACCTAAATGAATTATTTTTAAATGCTACCAATTTTAATTTCATTATTTTACAGTTCTAAAATTAATATATTTTTACTCAATATTAACTTTACTTTTGTTAGCACTTTATTAATTCTAGTTATTTGTAAATAATTCTCTCAGCTCACACATTATCATCATCATCACCTTTATCATCATCATCATCACCAAAATCTTTTCGTAATTTGATGTATTTCTCCTTGTTCTGCTTTTCTTGATTTTTTTTCTCTTCAATCATCTTTCCTTCGTTTTAATCTAAAAATGTATAAACATTCTTAATATTTGTGTTAAAGAAAATACTTCTGACTATGAACACGTTGCAGTTTTCATGACACTCATAGTTAATGACTCACTGTTTCGCGTTTTACCTAACAATTATTGAGAATAATATATATATTAGAAGGGTTTTTATTTCACCTTGATTGTCTCTCTATCGTACTAAATATACCAACCCCATTGTCCGTGTATGTATAGCAGTTACACATTTATGCAAAGATGTTGTCTTGTAGATTTCAAATATGAGATATGCCAAACTGACGATATTTGTTGAAGAATTTTGTTGAAGTAACCATGTCATTGTGCAGTGTAAATCTTCAGAACACAGCCATTACAACTAATCGCGTTTGAAGATGTGACATTTCCCAAAAGAGGTGTGTTGTAATAGTTAAAAATGTTACTTTGCCATTAAAACTCTTGCGCTCGATCATAGTTCCTTTAAATTATGCTAGTGTCAGTTGATATTGTTTTCTATTCTAGGTACAATGCTGAAAATTTTAAAAGAGGGGAACAGTCGATTAGATGGACCCAGTACGCAACTGGTACTTAATTTGTCGACCCCGAAAAGATGAAAGCAAAGTCAACTCCCGGCGGAATTTGAACTCAGAACGTAAAGATAGACGAAATACCGCTAAGCATTTCGCCCGGTGTGCTAACGTTTCTGCCAGATCGCCACCATCTTGTGCCATTTCAGATTGTCTCGGGTCAAACAAAGACATGCGAGTTAAATTGGTTTGATGACAGCGAAGCATATTCACTTAGTATCACGTTGATTCTCCTAGAGGATTATGTCTAGGCGCAAAATTTGAGAAGTAAGTTGCTATATACTCTATCATTCAATGAGTAAACAGTTGAGTTGAATGGGCTGATATACTCATCGATAAAGATATCTATTCATAAAATTGTGAAATACGTCACAGGAAAAGAATGTTGAAGCATGTGACTCATGTCTATCATTTGTGGCAGTATTGAAGATGAAATTCATTTTGTTCTTTACGTGAACGACAATTTTGTTTATAAATTCAGTATATTTATTTCTAAATATATGGATACATATGTGCTTATATATAGTAATAATATACATGTGTGTACATGTATATAGATATGGAAGTATATCATAAGATTTATATATATGTATATAAATATATAAATATATAAATATATGGCTCAGAGTGTTTAAACTTGGCCCGAATTTTCTAATAACATGAAGCTCTTTGTTTTGACGTTGGGTGAAAGTTGAGTTGTAATTGAATTGGTAAAGTGGGAAGGTCGTAAACTTTGGATTTTTATTCGGTGTACATCTGTCTATGTGGTCGCTGACAGGCATTTTTTTGTATTCAGGATTCCTAATTTGGGATTTATGTAATGTCATCCTTTTTTCGTAGGCTGTTTTTGTATGGCCTATATATTGCCTATTGCATCCTGCGCAAGTTATTACATAAATTAGGTTTTCCGATGCACAGGTGAAGTTTGTTCTGATGATGAAATGATGAACTTGTTCTAATGTGTATTGCCGAACCTTCTACTAAGATGGCACAAATCCCGCAGATTGGCCTTCCACACTTTTTGACTGTTGGTTTTGTGGTTATTATTGGGTGCAGTTTAGCCTGTGTTATAGTCTTCTATCAGGATTTTGGCTGTCGTTTGCTTTTTATGATGGTGTACGACAGTTGAGTGCAGTCAGTAATACAATTACATTTACTAATCAGTGCTGGATATTTATACCTTGCTCGGTTATAAATACTTTTTCTTCCTGTATTTTCTATTCGTTTCTTGATGATAAATACTTGTATTTTGTGTTTTTCTCCTCTGTTATACGGAACTTAATTCTTCATTACTTCTAACAGTATTACTTCGACTAGATATTATTTCCATGTCATTCCTGCTTTTGGATATAATTCTATCTCTGTTCATGAAATTTCTTTTTTGCAGTTTTAACATTGTTTATAAAATCCTGTTTCTAATTCTCTTTTATGTTAAGCCAATAAACATCCGCTCCTATGTGGTGTTTTCTGCGTATTTTGAGATATTTCCTTGCATTTAAATCTAATTTATTGTGTGAATATTATTTAACAGTACACATAAATTGTGTAAAGAATTTATTGTCATTCTTTTACACTTTACATTTAGTCCACTTTGTGACAGTAACTTCAGATCTTGTTCATATTCCCGCTTAATTTATTGTTATACTTTTCTTTTATTTGTTTGGATCTGCCTATGCGATTTCTGTTCATTTCTTGTATAGTAATGTTTCTTATTCTGTTAATCTCTCTTATAACCATCCCTACTTCAGGTGTAATATCTTTTTTTTTTTTCCTTTTTCAACTTTCCTATAATGCAGTTCTCTTGAATTGTATTCTACACCATATTTCATGTTCAAGTATTTACCGAAAATTCGTATTTTTAGAATAGTGATTCCATATTTTTGCACGATCGCGCTTCAGATCATCCATTTAAAATTTAGTGGTTCTGTTCTGTCTCATTTTATAATATAAAAAAGAACACTATTCCTTAATATTATATCTCTTTTGTGTGTGGTGGTAGTGGAGTCCTTGATTCAAGAGAATATTTGCCATACAGAAGAAAAGGAAAGATATGGAATGAATCCGAAAGATACCTTTATTATATATCTTGTTTATTGCATTGATCTTTTCTTCGCTCTTCATTGTTTCCGAATTATAACTCATGCAATTGCTAACACAAGGTTTGATGTTGCCAATGTTCACATCTTTCCCCATGGTATCGCAGAGTACAAGGCCGTGACAATTTTGTTCATAATATATTCTACTCTATGATATAATCCGCCCTATAATATATTCCAAATAGTCTATGCTATATCTAAATTCAGTATTCAGTTTTTCCTTGAAAATTTGGGTAAATTCTTACTCCTCATAATCTTTCTTCATTTTGCAATATTGTGTTTCTTTTTGGCCTTTATACCTAATAAAGGACACATTATTATTATTATTATTATTATTATTATTATTATTATTATTATTATTATTATTATTATTATTATTATTCAGTAGTTTTATTTTTATAACGTGCTTTCACTTCACTACCGAGCGCAGCTCTATGTGCCTTGGGTATGTGCTGTGGTTTGTTGTGATGCTCTTATGGTTACTGTATTGAAAGTGTTTTGCTTATGATGTGTGCAGTGCCCAGTAGTGCAATTTTCTGTATGTTATATATATTTGTAAGTCCTGGTGTTTTTGTTATGTATTTGTCTGAATATTATTTTATTATACCTAAGGCACCTACTATGATAGGAATTGTTTCTGTTTTTATAT
>NC_068983.1:156104041-156106732 GCF_001194135.2 Octopus bimaculoides
GATTTCGTCTTCAGATTCCACATTTTGCTAATTTCTATTTCAAGATCTTCATATTTGCTCAGTTTTTGGTAGGTCTTGACAGATACGTTTATATCGATTGGGACAGTCATATTATTATTATTATTATTATTATTATTATTATTATTATTATTATTATTATTATTATTATTATTATTATTATTATTATATCTTTTTATCACAGGTTTTGTTGGAACTCCTGATGTCTTTCATGCGTAGCCGGCTTGCTACTTGCAGACTACGGTACCATGCTATCTTTTCTGTTCAGCTAATACTTTCCTGGTTATTCTGGCCGTGTGAAGGGGGCGAACATTTTATAACAGTTCTACTAGGCACTCTATTCCAATTTCCTTAATATTTCTCTTCCGATACTGTTCCCAAGGACCCAACAAGGATCTGCACTATATTCATCTTCATTTTCCATAGCAGGGCTATTCCGTACTTAAGAGGGTTGTATTTATTTTTTTTTTCACCTCTACTATTTTTCTTCCTTACTATTCGTGGGTCAAAGGAGCATGCAACATCGACTATATAGCACATGAATTATGCTCCGTCAACTGATGGCTGAAGAGAGAAGTCGCGGTATGATTCTGATTCATGATGGCGGACATAGAAGAATCCAACATATACTTTGCCAAGTATTCTGTGGTGTTGTAGAAACTTACAATAAAGTGCTGAAGTGGTTTGTCTCCAATTAGTTTCGTGGGAGATTAAATACTTTAAAATATAAAATTGTTCTGGTTGTTTCGGGAAAGTACTATAAAATACCAGGTACATATAGTTTAAATCAGAAAATTCAGTCGTTTTAAGTTTTGATGTGCACAGTCTTTTCTCAGTTTATCAAATGCTTATTTTATAAAGACTGATACACATGGCTATGTATTATATACCCACAAAGGTATATACCTCGTTGCATATATGTATATACATCTACAGGCTACTACTTCCTTCCTTTGGGACGAAAAGCACCAAGTTAATGTAGACAGGATAAAGATATGTTTTTTCTTTACTTTCAACTTCGATGTTGATTTAAAAGATGGCAGCAAGCTAGCAGAAACGTTAGCATGCCGGGCGAAATGCTTAGCGGTATTTCGTCTGCCGCGACGTTCTGAGTTCAAATTCCGCCGAGGTCGACTTTGCCTTACATCCTTCTGAAGTCGATAAATTAAGTACCAGTTGCGTAATGGGGCCGATCTAATCGACTGACCCCCGTCCCCCAAAATTTCGGGCTTTGTGCATAGAGCAGAAAACATTATTGTCTTTTTGGTACGAAAGTGTCATGTGGCAGAACTTTGAGCGTTACATTCCTAATTCGTAGTGTTAAACCGAACAGATGTTGTCCATGCTGCTGACTGCAGTGCTAATTCCTCTTCATAGAACAACGCTGGAAGTTTTCTTTCGTTTGTTTACGTAGGACGACATTGAAAGAATGAAGAACAGTTAATTCTCTCTTTGTCAATCTAATTTACACTTAAAAAAAATTAATGTCACAATGAAGAGGGAAACTCATTATTTCATGAATTGTTTATAAAAGATGTGCGACTGCATTAAAATGAGCGGTGGCATCTGTGACTATATTATGGGGAACAACAGTTGTTAGACGGCACTAAGGTTTTTTTTGGTTAAGGCGATCTTGAATGTATGGGGCACCCTGATTGTTCCCTGTTAGGTTGAAGCGGAATGTGGCTCAGTAGTGCAACTGGGACAGGGATAATTTGGAGTTTGCCATTACTGACCACAATGAAAGTCTTCCAAATAAGACTATCCAAACTATCCGCATCGATGTACAAACACCTTCCAGACAATCATCGGAGGGCCCCACCACCTCTTATAAAATGCGCAGGTGGCGATATTCTAGAAACTATAAAAATATCTTTAGTAGCAGCGTCGAAGAAACACCACCACCACCAGTGTCTACATCAATCCAACTACCTCCACCAGCATTGCAGCAATGTTACTACTACCACTACCACTATCACCACTAGCGTCAAGAACAACTGTATAGTCTAATGCATAGCTGAATTTCAGAATCTTGTGAAGTTAATAATGAAGTCATTTTTGTTTCCCGTCTGTAAACGATTGCCTGATTGCATAGTCGTTGATGGCTTCAAATTGCATTAAGTCCTTTGGGCGAGAACAAATGAACTGGTGATTGGTTGTGCTGTGATTGATTTGTTTTGCCGACTTCAAACCTGTAAAATGTACTTGCGCACTTCTGTCTGTTCGTTTGATTTAGTGTGTTTTGTCTCTCTATTTCTGTTGCATTATTCCTTGGATGTTAGTGAGTCTTCGTGTGTTTGTGTGCGTATGTACTAGTGTACGTGTGTTTGTGTGTGCATTTGTAGTTTGTGTATTTCTGCAATCCAGTGTTTATGGTTGCTGAGTTGGGTTTTTTTTTATATCTTTGTGAGCGTACTTGTTCTTTAGTCCCAGGTCAACCCTGATTGAGCAGACACATGATCAAAAGCATTTCAGCCATAACTACTTCGACATTTTAAAAGTATGTAAGACTACATTATGTAACAAGCCTTTTCCATATTTAAAATGGGAAAGTATACGTTTCGTTTTTTAGATGTAGCAGCTATTTCTGTAAGTTCCAGTGATCAAGGAGAGGTATTTATGATTTATGTGTCTACACACACACACACACACACACACACACACACACACACA
>NC_068983.1:156106977-156109168 GCF_001194135.2 Octopus bimaculoides
ATATATATATATATATATATATGTACGTATATATATGTATATATATATAGGTGCCAGCCTTCTCACGTTCTCGTCTGTTGTTGTTTTTTCGTACATTCTCCGATATATATATACATATATATATATATATACGTGTACTTGTATATATGTGTGTGCGTGTGTCTGTATTTCTGTGTCTGTGTGTGTACGAGCGTGTGACAGGAGATGGATTATCCAGTGTTTTGTGCGAGTTCATAATAGTGTTATGTAGGGAACCTTGTGAATATGTGACCTTGTTTCTTTGCGTTTTTGCTTGAATAACAAACACATTAACAACCAATTCTCCACAGAAACAGGAGGACTTCTTGATGCTAAGAAATTTATCAGTACGTGTATATATACTACTCGAGTGAGAAAATTGCATATACTTAAGCAATTCAGCGCCAGAGACACTGAATTTATAGATGACAAATACTGGCGATGTCGACCTAAAGTTATATAATACATTGCAATGGAAAATTGCTCGTTTCTTCAATACAATACTATATCGCAGTACCTGCAGAAATGTCGCAATTATTTTGAAAACTTTTAGAATATAATCATATAGAAAATCGTGAAATACGTAATTTCTTCTGAAATTATAATTCATTTGAATCTTTCGACGCTAGATATTTTGTTTAAGTCCACGTCTATAGCACTGAAAGTATTTATTAGGAGAAATCAACTCTGTAAATAATATTCTTTGTTATAAACCTGTCATACTTCTATCTTGGGATTTCCTAACTATTATTATTCATATTTTCAAACTAAGCAATCTTAACTATGAATTAAATGGAACAGAAACTGTCTAAGATATTATTCTCCTCAACTAAATACTATGTTGGTAAAGCTTTAGGGTTGAGGCTCATTACGAGGCACCATAGACAAGTGTTTTTAAAATAGTACCTGGTCGATCAAAGCCTAGTCACTGGATTCGGTAGGCAGAAACTAAAAGTCAATCGTATATGTGTGTGATATGTACGTGAGTGTGTGCGTTTGTGTTTTTGTGTGTGTGTGTATGCGTGTGTGTGTATGTGCGTGTGTGTGAGCGCCTATCGTAGCGCTTCGGCAAAAAAGAGAAAAACAATTAAATAAGTACAACTATTAGAACGAAATAAGTAATGGTTAATGCTTAAGTAACAATCTAGATGAGTTAGGTATTTCAGAAAGAGAAATCAACCGACTAACTTCTACATTAAATCTACAAGTGGAGCACTAAAAATATGTAAGACTTTTGCCAAACTTAAAATGTCATATTGTTTTTATTATCTACATTCCCCCGATACAGATTCGTGTCTTTGTTCTGATAGAATTCTGGAAAAACTGTGTAGCAACAGATCGCCAGCAATTGCTTCATCAGAAATTGCCGTCCTACCTCCTGCTAAAAGGGATTACCCTTGTATGTATAATCAGGGCAGCGCAAAAAGTTATTTTGCACAAGCATTTCTATAGCCAATTAGACGGATGAAATTTACGTACGCTTAATACTGTTACGCAAAACAGCCTTCAAACCTTCCCTATTAATTTCATCGTCTTTTGAATTATAAACATATTTACATCATAAGGGTTTTTTCGTTGTAAGGCTTTCTTTTTTAGTTGATTTTCGCCTAGCAATACTTATCCTAGATGGCGTAATAAGTCACACCCAGACAAGGTCGGGTTATACTGCTAGTATATATATATATATATATATATATATATATATATATATATATATTATATGTATGTATGTATGTATGTATGTGTGCATGTATGTATGCATTATGTATGTATGTATGTATGTTTGTATGTATGTGTGTATGCATATAATGTTATAAGAAAAATCAAAAATTTGTTAAATGCGACCAAGCAGGGTTTCCTGGACGAAATAACAATTTATTATGCCTTGTTTCAAGCTGAGAAGAAAACCGTTTGTCACTTGTCTTTTGAGCAGATGGTGTTTAAACTAGTGACGCTGATAAAAAGATTTTGTCGGAAATTAAAGGTAGACCACCGGACACTAGTAAGCCATTAATATCTTGTTTACGTCTGCTTGACATCAAATTATGGTAACGTTAATCATCGCACTTTGTTTCCTTGCGTTATTCTTTACCAACGCGTACTTGAGCGTGCTTCTGAAGTTTGTTTATAAAGCACACAAACACACACACACACACACACACACACACACACA
>NC_068983.1:156109771-156114136 GCF_001194135.2 Octopus bimaculoides
TCAATCCCACCAGATAGAGAGAAGAACCTTTTCCCCATGAAGCTCCCTTCTCGGTTGTGGTTGAGCTTTTCCCCTTTTACCAAACCACTGTTTACGACGTTTAACATTTCGATAGAAGATCCATTTTTCGTCACCAGCCACAAGTCTATCCAAAAAAGGGTGAAATGAGTTCGCGAGAATGGAGAGAAGAGCAGATGTCAACTCGGGATTTGCAGTTGCTTTCGGATAATTCATGAAGCACCCATTTTCCAAGTTTAGGAACCTTTCCAAGTTGTTGAAGATGACGATGAACATTTGTATGGTTTGAACTAAGCTGTATTGTCAATTCTTCAACAGATGATGCAGGATTTTCTTCAAGTAATGCCTCAAGGAGTTTATCATCAAATTCAACTGGACGTCCTGTTCAATCTTCATCTTCAAGACTGAAATCTCCACTTATGAATTTTGCAAACCATCTTCTGCATTCATTCAAGCATTATTTCCCATAAATTGAGTGTATGTTTCGAGTCGCTTCGGCTGCAGTTTCTTTTTTTGTACTCATAAAGCATTATGTGGCTTAAATGCTCTTTGGCTACTTCCATGTTAGAAAGGGTTTTAATCAAAGACATTTTAATTCTATTATTCTGTAAAATAATATTTAATTAGTTTAAATGTACACAAATGCATAAAAATAATTTTTAGTTCGACTAGACATTCCAAAATACTATTAAATTTCATTCAATTTTAAAAAAGGTAAAATCGCACAGAACTTATGGGATTACCTGATATATACATACATAACTCATGTTTATCTTTGCCATTGCCTGTATCCTACGAGCATAATATTCTTGCATTATGTATGTCCAGGGTTAACATAGGTAATTCTGCCAGTAGTAAAACAGATATTTTTATTCCTTAGACGGTTATTCTAAACTCTAACTCTACTAACCTATATATATATATATATGTATGTATGTATGTATGTATGCGTATATATATATATATATATATATACGCATACATACATACATACATACATATATATATTTACACACATACATATATACATACATACACACATACATACATACATACATACATATATATATAGATATATATCTACATACATTCATATATATATGTGTACACATGCACATACACGCACGCACACATACATATATTGGTTCCAAATTTTGTGACAAGACCAGGAACGTTGGGGGAAGTGGCAAGTAGATTCCAGCAATCAACTTATTTTATCGAATTCGAAAGGATGAAAGGTAAAGTTGACCTCGGCGGAATTTGAACTCAAAACACGAAGACGGATGAAATGCCGCTATACCTGCCGTGTTTGCGATATATATATACGTATGTGTGTGCGCGCGCGCGCGCGTAGGTGTTAGCAAAGCTACATTTGCAATACGTAGTCTCCTGGCATTTCGATTTTGTTAACACTTTGTAGCGGAGTGCGATTTTAATTGTTGGTAGCAGTCTAAATTTAAATTCCCTCCACAATTTATCAAATACAAAATTTAAATGATAAAAATAATAAATATTATAATTAAAGAGTTTCAAGCACAAACATTTATAGTTACATACTGAAAATTCCAAAAGTATTGCAAACGGTCTTTTATATGAAAGAAACAGCATCAACACCAACAAACTCAACAATTTAACTGCAGCTGTTTTTTTTTTCTTCTTCTTCTTTAGCGTAAAACTGTTCATGAATCAGATCTAGAAGAAGAAAAACGGGTTATATCGCAATTATGAATGCCTTATTGGCTATGGTTGTTATCCGAGGAAGGGCAAGATACAGAAGAAACATCTCTGTTTCTTCTAATAAGATGTAGGATGCCCAGTGTACCTTGGAAAATGTTAATGACATCAAATAAAGAAGACCCAGTTCTCAACCATAGTGGGGAAAAGAAAGTTCTGAGCTAAAGGTTATTGGAGCTATGAGATTGCTTCATCCGGGTAATTTCTCACCCCGCGATGACTGTTTCTGTGTTTACTATATTTTTAACGTTGTCTATGCTCAAATTATTTCAGCTTATTGTTCATGTACAAACCTGCTTATTTTTGAAACATTTTGTATGTAACATGTCGTATTTCCTGTAGCCAGCTGTGTTGTTGTTATTATAGAGGGTGGTGCTTTGGCATAATTGCTGGGGAGCCAAAATGCTATACAGCATCTTCTCGTCGAGGCTATGTTTACTTTTCCTCCATTCAAAGACGAAAATCTACAGTACCAATATAATCTATTAACCACCTCTTTTAGAATATTCTGGGCATTGTTTTGTTTTAATAATAATAATGATAATGATGATGATGATGATGATGATCATCATCATCATCATGATGATTGCATCTCACTCCTCTGAAACTTCACCATTCAAACTGGCAGAAAGATAGATGCAAATAGGCCAGACATCATACTGAAAGACTTCAGACAAAAATCATGCCTCCTCATTGATATGACTGTCCCAATCGATATAAACGTATCTGTCAAGACCTAGCAAAAACTGAGCAAGTATAAAGATATTGAAATAGAAATTAGAAAAATGTGGAACCTGAAGAGTAAAACAATACCTGTTGTCATAGGTGCCCTGGGAATGATAGCAAAAGGGGTTGATTGCTACCTAGCTCAGATAAAAGGAAGCCCCAAAATGGCAGAAATTCAAAAGATAGTGCTCATGGGAACTGCCCATATCCTACGTAAAATACTGTCTATGTGATCTCAAATTTTAAAACAAACACATAATTTTCTCATGGTTTCTTAAACATTCACTAGAACAAAACTGTACAAATCCAAATATATGGTACCCTAGGCATAACACCTACATGAACTTCTAACTTGTTGTCTCTTGAGGTCTCTGGGTGAGACTTGGATCCAACTTGTACAAATGCAAAACAAAAGTCAAACATAAAATAATAATAATAATAATATGATCATGATGATGAGGAGGAAGAGGAAGGGGAAGGGAAGATATGAGTATAAAAAAATCAATAAAGAAGAAGAAGAAGAAGAAGAAGAAGAAGAAGAAGAAGAAGAAGAAGAAGAAGAAGAAGAAGAAGAAGAATTTTACACTTTTATTTATCCACGTAGATAAATTGTAGGCATCATCCTTCAACTTAGTATAAAAGATAGAGTATATTTAGGCTTTTGAAAAACTGCGCAAAATAAAACAAACGGGTTAAAAAATGAAGTAGAGAAAGTATGAGATACGTGTATTTAATAACCTCCATTAACAGAATGTTTGAAACTGACAGGAGAAATGCTCTTAGAGCATTCCGCGTCCCCTGCTCTCCTGAGACCACTCATACAAGAACCTAATGTATCCGATGGCTTCTCTCAAATTACTCTACGTGTATTGACACAAGAAGTGATCATCTCCAACCTGTTCTTTGTACGCCGGATTAGATATGTCAGATTATTGTGGAATTATGTTTGTAAAAATTACCTATTTCTGATTCCAATATTCCGGTCCCATTTAGAGCAGAGTAATTAAAATATCTAAGGGAAGTATATTGACTCATTATTCCATTTCTTTGCTTATAATGAAAGAAGTAAAACAAAATTGGTTGATTCACCCTCATCACTGCTTATTGCTGGTAGGACACCGAAGTTGACATATTTTTCTTTAGATTTTGGATGTAAAAGTCTTCTTTTTGTTTTGAAAAGTTTAACGTTAAAGAATAATAGACAAAAATTCGAAGTTCTCCTTTGTGCTTGTGATATTTTCCCGAACAAGAGATACACAAATACCGAAATGATAACTTATAAAATCCCAACATTTTCAAGGTTTTACGAACTCAAAAATTTCATGATGCTCAAAAATTACGTGAAATATATTAGAGAAACAACAACAGCAATGCTAGCAGAAATAATGATTTCAATTTTGACACAAGGCCAGCAGTTTCGAGAAAAGGGCTTAAGTAGTCGATTGCCTCTACCCCCAGAGTTCATATGGTGCTTATTTTATCGACCCGAAAAGTATGAAAGGCAAAGTCGACCTCGGCGGAATTTGAACTAGAACGTAAAACTGACGAAATACCGCTAAGCATTTTACCCGGCATGATTACGATTCTGCCAGCTCACCGTCTTCCTGCATGAATAATTATCATGATAATTGTTTACAATTGAAGCAAAGGTGTTAGTTGATACAATTTGCCTTATTATTCCACTATCGAGGAGTAAAAAGAAAAAGTTAATCGCTGTTTGGATTTGAACTCGCATGGAACGTAAAGAGCTGTAACGGTGCTGAAGAAGAAGAAGAAGAAGAAGAAGAAGAAGAAGAAGAAGAAGAAGAAGAAGAAGAGGAGGAGGAGGAGAAGGAGAAGAAGAGGAGGAGGAGGAGAAAGAGAAGAAGAAGTAGAAGAAGAAGAAGA
>NC_068983.1:156114405-156115279 GCF_001194135.2 Octopus bimaculoides
GAAGAAGAAGCGGAGGAGGAGAAGAAGAAAAAGAAGAAGAAGAGGAGGAGGTGGAGGAGGAGGAGAAGAAGAAGAAGAAGACGAAGAAGAAGAAGAAGAAGAAGAAGAAGAAGAAGAAGAAGAAGAAGAAGAAAAAGAAGAAGAAGTCCACGATCAACAGCAACAACAAAACAACAACGATGACTGAAGAAGTCGAGAAAAATAAATATATGAAAAAGTTTATTGCAACAAATAAACGGAGGTGAATGCTATCATGTTTGTAATGTTATTCCGTTTTCGTCTAACTTGTAACGTAAGTAACTTAAATACGTTTATTTGTACAAAAGATGAGGAGTTCTTTTAGATAATAGATAATTGAATATACTAAAAGAATAGAAAAATCAAATAAGAGAAAGAAAATCCCAAAGCACAAGAAAATCAAGGAAAGAAAAAATACGAAATGTTATTAAGAAGCAAAGAGATACGACTAAAAGCAAGGAGTTTAGAAAACAATCATCGTTTGAACATCTTTCAAGATTATCTAACTTGTAGAGAATGAAGTTAAATAAGCTGTTCCAAAACTAAATCATTTCCCCATTTGAACAAAGGCGCAGAAAGCAAACCTCCACATATATACACAACAATATGTATGTATACCGATATCCAATTATGTATGTATATATGTACTCATGTATGTTCATCTATGCGACGTGCGTATATATATATATTCGTGTATATATATTTATGTGTGTGTGTGTATGCATGTGTGAGTGTACGTTTACATTCGTTTGTACCTATACACATAAATATGTGATACATTTATAAATATATATTTGAATCTATCTGTTTATTTGTATGTATATATATATATATATATATATATATATATATATAT
>NC_068983.1:156115541-156117030 GCF_001194135.2 Octopus bimaculoides
ATATATATATATATATATATATACATACATACGTCTGTTCTCAAACATACATTCTCGTACAAAGACACACATACATATTCAAACATACTTAACGTTAGTCAACCGTACGAAATCTTTAGGCATGAGAACATAATTTCGTTTTCCAACACTTAACACACTCACTACATGTGTCTGTTTGTATGTGTGTGTGTGTGTGAGTGTGTTTGTGTTCTCTGAAGAATACTTCCACGTAAATATATACAGATATCGCTGTGTTTCTTTGTTTGTCTATATCACTTTGACTGTGTGGATATATATGGGTCTTTGCGTGAGAAATGTTTTCTGCGCATATTTCTAAGTAATTGCGCAGATCTAATTCAAAGTTTTTATCTCATCACTTTCCTGGTGACCAAGAATGTTGTCTAATCTTTAACGAAGCAAAAATTCAAGTTTGTCGTAAATGAGTGGAAAAAGTTATGAGATTACACACTATAGTTACACAATAGGCATAACATCATCTTCGAAAACTGTGTGTAATCTACAGTTATCATTACATATTCCCATCTCCTGTAACAACAATGAATATATATTCCTTAAGAAATATATTCATATTCATAGCCACACTCCCCAAAAATATACATAGATATATACAAACAAACGCATACACACACAGATGCAAACATACGTACACACATACATATAAGTGTGCGTGCTCGAATATACATTCATAGATAGATAGATAGATAAATAAATAGATAGATAGATAGATAGATAGATAGATAGATAGATAGATAGATAGATAGATATACATAATTCCTTCATTAGCTTAGTAATATATAGATAGGCCATAATAAAGGCAGGTGGCATGAGAAGTGAATATATTTATTTAACCATTTATTATCCTAAGGATTACAGCTGTTTCGTAGCCTTCATCATGTAATGATAATTTCAGTGTATAGTAGATAGATTTTTTTACATGTCTGCGTTATATATGCTACGCATTGTACTTTACTCTTGTATATCTACAAATTAAAGCGAATAAATAATGATGTCATTAGATCAAGAGTACATCACTGCTACACCGATTACACCGATGCTTCAACTCTAAGTTATAAGAAATTCTCTCGTTCTCACTGTTCTTGTATATAAGATGAGGACTCTGTATTCACTGAAGAGAAATTTTCCAAGGCAGAAAGATTTCTACTAGTCAGCGCCAATGCGTCTCTACAACCATCTCACGATACTTATTTGTTCTTCTTCACACGAATGTTTTCAGCCTTCCTTTGTATGTTCGTACTTCGGAGGAGTACCGTGAATACAATTTGGCTGCTTGAACATTTGAAAGGTAAGGAAGTGAAAACATTATAACAATAAAACAATATATATATATATATATATATATATATATATATCGTTAGACAGCAAAACAAGGATGTTCACTGAGGAACATGAAGACGGAGAGACTTTCATTGTCATATATTTTCTTTTTATCTTTTAAATTTAGAATTCA
>NC_068983.1:156117148-156120396 GCF_001194135.2 Octopus bimaculoides
ACCTAAGTTCACTGCATCACAAGTTATTTTTCTCCCCAGGCCCGCTTGTGCTTAACATTATCCCAAAACAAGTCAAGAAAGAAAAAGATCCCTTCACCTCCAAACGATACTTGGACAAAATTTCTTCAAGGGATACCAGACAAGCCATCTATACCAGGATACGTCTCAGTCAACAACTCCCAACTTCAATGGATCATGATGTAACAAAACTACTAAACACAGCCTCGGCCAATTTTTGGCCGAATCATATCGAAGTGTTTCTAAGTTTTAAGCCTTTACTCAGTTTGCTCAATTGGAAGCTCTTTCATGCTGAAAGAAATTCCAACAATGCTATACAAATTACAAATATTGTGAATCAAATCATGTGTACTAAGTCTTGTATTTAAAATCTTGGCTTTCTACGACCACATTATTCAACTTGCTCATTCCTCTTTTTTCTTTTTTTTCTTTTTGATGGTAGAGATTTCATATTTGAAAGAGTGTTGGCTGCTATTTTAGCAAGTAGAACAACCATTTAGAGGCTCATTCTTAGCCCTGTGATGACCGATAAAAATAAATGATCAATCCATGACAATACGCGTTTTTTCAAGGCATAGTAAATATACGTTATTCAATATGTGCTCCATTTTAATTTTAGAAAGTAGCCTGTGATTCGAAGGCTATTATATCTATGAAGCCGAAAACCTGCTTAGAGATTCCATTGTTGTCTCAACGGTTCTCAAACAAATAATGGGATGTGACACACAACCAACGAGTATACTACATCCAAGCCTAGGAAATGATCACTCTTACTAGCAGCGTGGTAGTTCTGGAAAGCTAGCGTCTTTAATGTTTAGCCTAGTTTTAAATGGCAGTTGTTGTTAGATCCAGGTCAAGAGGGAAGATTTATTTCTAAATAATCTCATTTTAGGAGCATACAATATTACCCTCATTACTATGTCATTCCATGTTTAAGGTACTGGGACTGATACAAGGGAAGAATGGGTGCTATTTCTACCAAGACGATCGGCCTTGGAAAACATCCATTTTGGCCTTTGGGTTGTTGTGATAGCTGCAACCAATGTAGGCAAGAGTCGTACTGGTTAGTGTGCTTCATTTCCTATTCATCATTATATATGAATATTTGCATGCATAACATTGGTAGTAATGACAAATTCTGGAGAGACTATTGATGTCGCTGTTTCACTGTATGAATGCTTGTGTTTGAGCTACAAAAATATTGTTTTGTTGTTTCTTTTTGTATGCTAAAAACAGAAGAAGGGAAGAAGGTTATCATATATCTGAATTTGTTTTGATTTCATTTCGGATTTCATGAATAACAACATTGTTGGTTATAGATGTCCTCCAAGCGACCAACCACTGGTTCATTGCATTTGGGATTTTCTACGCAATTCAAGTGGAAAAATTATCACAATGAATATTCTTTGGAAAATACCAGTTTTGTTGATTTCCGGCGATGTTTACATTGATTGATGATACGCATTGGTGAATGATAAATATACACACATACACAGACACATATATATTGATCTTCTCTCTCTCTCTCTCTCACTCTCTCTCTCTCTCTCTCCCTCTCTCTCTCACACACACACACACACACACACACACACACACAGAAACACACGCATGTGTAATCTATGTAAATATATATAGAATGTGTGTGTGTGTGTTTGTCTATATATATACAGAGAGAGAGACAGAGAGAAAGTGAGAGAGAGAGATTGGGGCGACAAATTTTTTCAGTCACCTAAGGAATTATAATTCTGGAAAGTTTACTTTGTGGAGTTATTAGATTAGCTACGTACGTACTTGTGAACTTTAAATTGACTGAAAGGAGTTCCAACCACGTTTCAGGTTCGCTGCCTGATCAGGCTTTTCTGTATAACATCCACTGGCTAAGGACATCATCAGGAGGAACCACGTCTGGTTTCAGCCCATACTACCGTTTTCTATGCCTGTTTCAGGCTTTTCTGTAGTGCGAGCACTTTTGGAATATTTTGAAAAAACACTATGCGATATCTTATTTTAGCATTACCCAGGACAATTCTTTCAAACAATTTTGTGAAAATGTTTTAGTGCAAACTCAGTAAAAGTAGTCCAATAAGAATTAACCTACAAGAAACATTTCTTCAAAAAAAACTGGAATGAAAATGTCTTCATCCGAAATTATTCATCCAATAATTTCTTTAATTCGAAGGAAGAGAGAAAGGGCCCTACACCTGAGGAAAATAGTTGTTGATTTGATGATTTTTGTCTACAGTGGAATATATGTTTAAAACATGACTATAACTGGAAGAAGAAAACAGGAGGGGAAAAGCCGCTTGGGAAGAGAAACGGAAGGCGAATAATGAAAGGCGAATGATTGCGTCCCGTGTACCAGCAGCTGGAGAAAAGGTAACGGCACGGAAGGTGAAGAAGAAAAGTAAAATAGATATGAATATCCGAACAGTTCAAAGAACGCTCAAAGACATTGGATAAGGCCAAGACGAAAATTCATTTCAGCAAAAAACATAAGAAGGCCAAGCTAGACTTCGCAAAATTATGGTCAACCACTTCTGTTGATTTTACTAAAGTAATTTTGACTGACCGGCGACAATTTAAGTTCGATGAAGACCGACGGCTGTTGCTCTTGGTCAAAAGTACGACGAACCAGTGAAGCTGAACAAAAGGAAGATGGGCACATCTGGAGTCATGGTATGGGACACAGTCTTTCAAAGTGGATAAATTTGGTTAACATGGCTAAAAGGCAAGCAGAATAGCATGAGTTAAATCCATTTGAGGCAAAGAAGAAATACGAGAGAATTTTATCATCCAATAGGATAACTGCAGCATTCACGTATCAAAATCAACCAAGAAGTGGATGGAAGACATGAAAAGAAGTCAACTAGAATAGCTAATGAGAAATCCAGACTTGGATATAATTGAAAATACATGGGACATGTTGGCACAGCTTGTGTATGACGGACAAGAAATGACAAGTGAGGCCGGATTATGGAAATGGATTTTAGGAGCGAAAAGAACACTGACGGAAACAAAAAAGAAATGTTATAATGAACATGATAGGCGCAGGAGTGGCTGTGTGGTAAGTAGCTTGCCTACCAACCACATGGTTCCGGGTTCAGTCTCACTGCGTGGCATCTTGGGTAAGTGTCTTCTGCTATAGCCTCGGGCCGACCAAAGCCTTGTGAGTGGATTTGGTAGACGGAAACTGAAAGAAGCTCGTCGTATATATGTATATATATATATAT
>NC_068983.1:156120406-156122372 GCF_001194135.2 Octopus bimaculoides
GCGTCTGTGTTGTCCCCCTAGCATTGCTTGACAACCGATGCTGGTGTGTTTATGCCCCCGTCACTTAGCGGTTCGGCAAAAGTGACCGATAGAATAAGTACTAGGCTTACAAAGAATAAGTCCCGGGGTCAATTTGCTCGACTGAAGGCGGTGCTCCAGCATGGCCACAGTCAAATGACTGAAACAAATAAAAGAGTAAAAGAGTAAAGAGTATGATTGTCCAGTAAAACGAACGAATAGTGCAAGTGATCGAAAACAAATGCAGCTATGCGGACTACTGAAGTTGAGTGGTAGAGTCCGAAAAATATTGTCACATGATTTGCATAAAACTTTCATGAAATACTACTTAAAATGTCGACATACGCGCTCAGGGAGTGCAATCACAAGAATATTATACACATGTCTACATTCTTTTACTTAGAAGTGTGTGTATCACTAAGTGTCAAAGTGGTGCGAGAGCATGTCCCCAATCAACTGTCTAAAGCAGGTAGAAGATAAGATAAATTTAAAAGCAATATGTGTGTGTGTGTGTGTGTGTGTGTGTGTGTGTGTGTGTGTGTGTGTGTGTGTGTGTGTGTGTGTGTATACACTCATATACACACATATACATATATATATGTATCTATACAAGTGAATATACACGCATAAACTCACACACACAAAGCTGATAATTTCCATATTTACCCCAGCTGATGAATTCCTTCACAGAGTATTTGCCATCACCAATCCAACGGAGACCATGTCCGAGGTGCACGCGTAGTGCACTTCGGTTTCCGAGCGAAATATTTAACTACATCACTAATGGTAATATACACCCATATGTAAATATATGCACTACTGCTACTACTACTACTACTACTACTACTACTACTAATAATAATAATAATAATAATAATAATAATAATAATAATAATAATGATAATAATAATAATAATAACAACAAATAATCTGCTTAATTTGTCTTGGTATAAAAGATGGGCTACAGCAAATATTCTGCTTAATACCACAGCCTTGCTTGTCAGCTGTTTGACCTTAACCAGTTGAGCATGTCCCTTGGTGGCTGACGATATGTGCATCTCTGACCATGAGCAGAAGTAGTGGGGGAGCATCATAGCCAGGTGTTCAGACGTATTATATTTGCGCTGTTTATCTTGATATGAGATCACCACGTCACGCACATATGGTTGTGATGCATGTGCCAGGTGTACCCTTATCAGACGGGTAGTCAATGATGGGTATACCGGGCTTCGTATATTTTTACCCCAGCGTCACTTTGATGGCATGCACTGCTCTCTCACTCAATAATAATAATAATAATAATAATAATGGTATAATAATAATAGTAATAAAATGTAATAGATATATAAATAGCAGTAGTCGTAGTAGTAGTAGTAGTAGTAGTAGTAGTAGTAGTAGTAGTAGTAGTAGTAGTAGTAGTAGTAGTATATTAACCGATTGTAATTATATTCATGAATACGATGACGATGATGACGACGATATATACTGATAGATTGTAAGTGAATACTTGATGTATAATTCGACCTATCCGCAGTTAAAATATTTTGGGTGAGATGTTTTTGACGAAGCCCTCTTCAGGAAAAATGTAGAAGTTAAGCACTGAATGACTGATAATGACTATCGATGACTTGAAAAGGGAAAAATATTATATAATATCTGATATTAAATTAGTTGTTTTTGTTTCCCCCCCCCCTTGAGTCTAGTGTATAATAGCATGGGAAATCATCAAACGTTACCGAAAATACAATTTAATCTCGACACTCACTCATACACAGACGCACATGCATACACTCAGAAACACACTCATTGACATATACTCATATCCATGTATGTACATCACACACACACGCAAACACACACACACACACAAACACACACTCACAGATACATACACACACACATACACACATACACACACACACACACACACACACACACACACACACAC
>NC_068983.1:156122382-156125788 GCF_001194135.2 Octopus bimaculoides
ATATATATATATATATATAAAACAAAGCAGGAAACTGAAAATATTTTGGTATCATTTATTCCTCATTACGCGTGTTTCATTTGCTAATCCACATATTGGTCTGTAATAATGGAATAAGCAGATGTGTTTCAGAGGAAACTACTGGAATTTACCCTAGAAACAAGTGCTACCAGTTAAAGCTCTGTATACTGGAGGTTAGCAGGCTTATGGGGTTGCCAAATGGGAATGCGAGCTATTTCGGGGCCTTCCTTCCGATGCCATTATTGTGCACCGGCCTCCCTTACTAAGATGAGGTGCGCTTGCTAGATCAACTAGTTACTAGACTTCATGCAATGTTATTCTAGCCATTGATCATCATCTCATTTGAACTAAATCTGGTGGGTTGTTTTCTCCACTGTAACCTGAATGTCATTCATGATTGTATTTGCTTTACTTTCAGTTAGGACTCCCAACAACACCCATCGCCCCATACTGTATCCAAAGCATCCTTTACATGCAACTTCGATTTGATAATGCTCTGCATTCCAGCCTGCGTCTTTACAATCCTCGAGGAGCTGTTACTACATTTATATACAGGATTCCCTCAATAAGTGCATACACATTCTAACAGAGGACAACTCACATAATTCACATTAATTTTTTTAGTTTAGATCCATTATGAATAATGAAGAAATCCAAACTATCCTTTGAACAAAGGAAGCTTTTCCCAAAGTACTACGGTATGTCTGAAAACATAGTCGAAATTTAGATATTTTAGGAGGGAGTTACAATGAGATTCACCTACGTGATTTACTGTCTTGAATAAGAGGTAAGTTTGAAGCTGATTAAACCATACTGTGCCTATCTTATATCCGAAAAGACGATCTATGATTGTTCAGACGGTGCTTGAAAGGTGGCAGGAGGATGTGTTAATGTACAACAGCTTTTCGTTTGGTTTGCGGCAGGCCGTGTATGACGAGGAACGCAGGTCCAATGTAACGTTTGAAAAGTTAACACTGATAAGGTTGGTTTCAAATGTAATCATAAGGCCAAGGGAGCTAAGGAGCGTGCAAATTCAGGCCTTCCTAATCCTATCTTGTGCATGCTCTTTAGCACCTCTAGAGATGGCTAAAGACTCTTCTCTGTATAGATAAAAAAAAGACTTTAAGGGAAGCTCTTCGATACGGTGTCCAGTATATACAATTCTATGAGGTCCCAAATATCCGTGCTATCGAATGCTACCATCACCACATCGAAGGAGCCTATACGGTTAGTTTATTCGACCCAAGTCGAACCGTTATTGAACAGCAGCCTGCATAATTACGTTTGTATCCGTCACTAGTGTCAGTAAAATTCCTAGAAACGCCTTACGTAGTCACCCTTTCAATATAGACGAATGAAAATTTACTATATCAAATTGGGTGAACTTGCCCTGCCTATATTCTGGTTAGTTTTAAACCACGAAATATCCTCATTGGTATTAAGTCACAATATGATTGAATGTTCCCCTTATGTCGTCATTGATCTTTCTCAATATATGAGTGCTTGCCAACCCGATTTGCGACTTAGCCTGATTAATCAGGTGACATTTGGGGTTACAGGCAAAATTTAGCTTGTGGCCTTTATAGCGGTAGAGGAATTTCTCTTAACTAACGCTTTCACCTTATCAGCTATACCAAAAATGCTGTTTGGTTTCGTTGTTCGAACTATAATATGAATATAATGTAGTCGTCTACGTTTCTATATGATGTTATACTCTAAAAGTCTATCGTATGTGCAGGGGTCTAATCTATATAATTTTTTCGTTTTGTCAGAAAAGAGTAAAGCCCTATCCGAATTACTTAGCAGACGTAAATCGAAAGAAAGTTACGGCACCAGCATTGCGTCCAACAATAACAGCAACAACTGCAGCGATACCAGCTGCAGCGATAACACCTGCAGCAGCAGAAGCACTAACGGGAGGATATGCTAGTGACAACACCAACGGCAGCGATAACAACAGCAACAACAAAGTATCCTTCACGTCCTTGATAGTTATTTCATATATATAATTTTGATCAGTTACTTTATTTACAAAAATTTCGCCTGTTTTTGTTATTTCCGTATTTTCATTTCAATAGGTGTGTTAATAAGCCTTTTTCGGCACATAAATCCTTGAAGATGTTTATGAATCACTTCTGTTCATGCAATAACAGAAGATTCATTTTTGGTGTCGTTTATATAGTCTGACAATTCAGAAAGGTCTTTTGATATTCTTTCTCCTTTTTTTTTTGTCTTTTGGAATGTTTGATGTGGCTCAATGCGATATTTTGCTACATTTTTATTCTTCTGTTCAGCACCTTCCCAGGATGTTTGAATGTTATATCAGTTAACAACGTGTAACTATTTGGTGTGGTCATGAGTAGTGGCACGAACAGAATCAGCAGCGTAATGTAATGAATCGGGTAAATTATATTATAATTACCAATGACAGTTTTCACTTTTTTTAAAAGTGCAGTGAGGAATTTTTTTTGATCTTCTCTGTTCTATTACTGATCCGATAAAAGCTGTTTTACATCCAGAGGATTTAGTATTCTGAATTCGCTGATTTGTATTGCTGTGTATGAATATCATGATCGGTAAAAAACCCTTACATTGAGCTGTCAAATGACATTCATAAATCTCGACAAGCGCCCTATTGATATAACTTTATTTCTATTTCTAATTTGAATATTTACTTGCATCGGTAATAGTGACCTTATGCATGTTCGAAAATATGTATAGTCTCCAAACATGGTTCTTCTCATATATATATATATATGTATATAGTATTTGTGTGTGGTATGATTGATTAACGATGTTTTCAAACAAAGGAAACAATTTTTATTGGTTAAGGCAATATACATGCTACATGAAACATAAATTTGGATTAATTCCAAGGTAGCATAACAGCAAGGACTGCTACAGTTTTGATGCAATAAACGTGTAAATATTTTAAGTCAATCGAACACATACAAGTTAGAATATATTGTTCTATGTTCTTATTGCAAAAGAATGTCGATTTCCCATTAGAAATTTTGCTTTCTAGTCCCGTATGCCAGTGGCTTAAGGAAGGTGCAAAAGGAAATATACCCAATCTACCTGTCAGTCCTCAGACTGTGTTTTCTGTAATTGTTTTTCAATGTTTGGCGAATTCTTGATGCTTGAGGGTATCTCTCACTCCCATTTCGCATTTGTGCCAAACGCCACCAAATGATCGGTCTACCCCATCCCTTTCCAAAAGATTTAATTTCAACAAATCAAGAAATGTATTTTGTTCGTTATTTAATATAGTCTTATTCATTTTTGGTTATTCAAATACATACCATTCTTCCTGCCGAATAATCTCTTTTAGCGGATTGTTTCGCATACATACATAGGCGCGGGAGTGGCTGTGTGGTAAGTAGCT
>NC_068983.1:156126098-156128217 GCF_001194135.2 Octopus bimaculoides
TATATATATATATATATATATATGTGTGTGTGTATATGTTTGTATGTCTGTGTTTGTCCCCCCAACATCGTTTGACAACCGATGCTGGTATGTTTACGTCCCCGTAACTTAGCGGTTCGGCAAAAGAGACTGATAGAATAAGTACTAGGTTTCCAAAGAATAAGTCATGGGGTCGATTTGGTCGACTAAAGGCGGTGCTCCAGCATGGCCACAGTGAAATGACTGAAACAAGTAAAAGAGTAAAAGAGTATACTTAAATACATATTTATTTCGTTGACGTATTTGATTATTATTCTAAAATCTGCCCGACGTCCAGCCGATTCTCTGGATATTAGGAAGTGAATTAGCTGTAACAGAGACCAATACATAGTTCACAAATGAGAGTGATTTAATGACCCCTAGGCGTGTCGATTTGCATTACCTATCTAATCCCATACTCCAAACTGCACAGATTCGGAAAAATGGTCTTCATTGCTTCTCTGGTTCTTAATGTCCGAAGAACAAGACATTGTGTAAGATTCCTAACAAGGCTTTCTCTTCTTAACCTGAAAAGTATTAAGTTATTTGATTTACTGAAACATCTTAAAAACAATTGAAACAGTGCTGAATACTGAAATCGTTTTTTTAAAAATCTGTTTGTCACATTATTATTTTCCTTACATCATAGCTTGGTGTTCACCAGTCCTATTTCCCTAATTCAAAATTTAACACAAAATTGCGCCTATGACAAATCAGTAACTTTACAGTCATCAAATTGTATATAAGAGCATCATAGTTACCCTTTCTTTATGTGTTTAACCGCTGAAACATAAATATATCATAGTTTGGACGACCATGTGTACTTTGCAGCCATCCTACATATATTTGATCGAAAGTTTCCTGATAGCAGTTTGTGTGGTCCTAAACAAGTGCTTTCATTAACTAGTTTTAAAGTTTTAAGTGCCGTCTTAAAATACACAGTCACATACACATACATGCTTAAATACATACATACTTGTCTGTGTGTGTATGTGTCGTGTGCGTGTGTGTATTGTGTATGTGTGTATGTTTGTGTGTGTGTTGTGTGTGGGTGTGTGTCTGTGTCTGTGTCTGTGTGTATGTGTGAGCATCTTCCAGCCCGATCCGAATTCTTTACGCTCACGGGAAGTCATGGAATTATGGTCTCGTAAATTCCCTTCACTTCAATAAGCAGTCTGTTTTCTTATATTAGCCTCAATAGAAGCAATTCGTAATGATCTTAGTATTGATGGCATTCGAGTAATTGAATAATTTGAGCTAAGAGCATAAGAACTGAAACATGTATCGCAAGGCATATCCTTTGAGTTTCTAAGATTTCTGCCAAAATAGCAATTCATATATTTATTCGAGAAAGCTAAAAGTTGAAATTAATCGCTGCAGAATCTGAAGCCAGAGCCTGGACAACTATAATACAATGTGAAAACAAAATGCAAACTAATATATATATATATATACATGCAGAGATAGATAGATAGATAGATACATAGATAGATAGATAGATAGATAGATAGATAGATAGATAGATAGGTAGATAGATAGATAGATAGATATATAGATAGATAGATAGATAGATAGATGGATAGTCATATATGTTTTTTTGTTGCGGAGGGATATGTCGTGAGATATAGAATATATCGTACAGTATTCTAAATTTATTAGCTATCGTTATAATATGCACGAAAATGTAATCGGCTTTTGAAATTGGGAAGCGTGATATAGACAGCATGATATGGGAAATTGTAATTATATTCCTCAATTGCAATTCAAAATCGAAATGAATCGTTTCAATATAAAATGGTAATTGGGAATTTAAATGAATTATCTGGGAAGATAATAACACTCCTGGATTTTATTAATTTATATTTTTGTATACTTTCAGTAATGTGTGTATGATAAAGTAATAATATCGACAGAGATAAAGGAATGCAGCGATGATTGTCCAAGAAAGTGAACTTGAAGCGTATAATGCAACACATGAACTAGACCTTTTAACACGCATGTATGTTTGTGTGTGTGCGCGCGTTTACAAATATGCACACACACACACACACACACACACACACACACACACACACACACACACACACACACACACACACAC
>NC_068983.1:156128314-156131597 GCF_001194135.2 Octopus bimaculoides
ATATATATATATATATATATATGCACATATATATACACACATATATATACATATACATATATATATATATACATATATATAATATCATATAATATATATATATATATATATACATATATATATAATATGTATTTATATATATATATATATATATATCATCTATCTGCATCTTTCTATGTATATACATGCGTGTGTGTGTATAAACACTTCGATATATCTATGAGTACACACTCACATGCATATACATAAATTCTAGTACCTAAATAGAAGCTCGCTAATTGGTATGAAATATAATCAGGATGGATAGAGTTTGCTGACGCTCAAAATTACGTTTATCTAGCAAGCATCGTACTGTCATCAGTAAACAACTGCCGGAGATGACCTTGTTTCAAATTCACATGGATGCCTTCGCGGTGACTATATTCTATGCTTAACGTCGCATGCTTTACAGATAGAGCAAATTCAAGGCCAGAATTTAACTCGTCACTAGATGTTGTAACTTTGTGCAATCTGATGCACGTTGCTCACTACAAAGGTATGTGAGAGCCATTTCACTAGACATAATGTATTCTCTGCTATATTTCTAGATACATTTGCCACATTCTAGAGCTGTCTGATATATCATTAATGGGAATGACTCAAGTATGTGTTTTATGAAAGATTATCGTATAACTAATGCAAATGTGTGCAGTGGGAATCTAAAGCTATATAGAAGCATCGCTAACTACATACACTGGAGCATATTTTGTATATGCACAGTTTCGTTCATAACAGACATGTAGCATGCTATGAAGATACCAGGACTGGAGAAAAGGTATTCAAGTACGCAGCTTCCCAGTAAATTGTTTTATGAAATATGCATTGGCATTATTTCTGTTATCGTATATTCTTTCGTTAAGCTCAGTGTAATGATCTAAATCATTCCCATCTCATTATATGTGTGTATGTGTTTCTGGGTGTGTGCTTCAAGTTTGATCCCAGTTCGACGATGTTCTTGCTTTAGTTGTTTTATAATGTAAATATGAAAACGTATTGTTGTAGTTGTTCATCACTAATCTTCTAGATCTATGATTAAATGTGTTGCAGCCATGAGAACCCAGTGTGTAATATTTCGTGACAGGAAATGATGTTTACATTCTAAAATGCATTCGCCATTTCTTAACACGCTTCTGTATGAGGTTTGAGAGTTTTGGTAATAGGTCGAGCGATTTCACTGAACAGTACAACTCAAACATGTTCAACTGCTATCCGCTTTCCATCTACTCACAATTTTTTGATGTAATACAGCTTTTGTAATGTGCATACACATAATAGCAGGCGGATAAATTTAGTTTCAGCTACTTTTTTGATAAGGATGACTACTTGCTACAGATCCAATCTTCTACGAATATTGATACATCAACGTTTCATTTTGATTTCTAATTAATACAGATCAATTTTCGTTGAGCCTCAATTTATAATACAAATTATTATGCCACTTTTGTACAGTTATAATGCCGTAAATGTTAAATATACATGTCGAGTAGGCCAACTCTTCGTTAAAAACGCTTAGCGAGACCGAACAATTTAACTCGTCAATTCAACGAAACGCAAACAGGTCTTCTTGATGTTTTGCAAATGTCCCTTTAGCAACCAATTGACATTTATCTATATATCAGAATTTATAATTTTCTTTAATATCAGAGGCAGAGACGTATAAAATTATACACTTTGATCCGCGGTGCCTATGTAACAAACCCCACCAACCGGCAAATAGTACCTTCCCCTTTCGGAAAGCACTGGTATACAGAATCTCTACTTGACTGTTAAGATGAGATGCTATGAAAATATAGGTTGTTTCAGATCACGAAACATACAAACATCGTGGACATGTGGATATTTGTGTGATTTGTACTGAAACGGTTACCATCTTAATTTCTCTATAAGTCATGTGTGCTTTAATCATTATGCATAATAACATTAATTATATACCAGCACTTTCAGTTTATAAGTTAAAGGTATCAGTAATAGATTATAACATTCATCGCTGAAACAAATAAAAACAAAACAGAAAATTAAATTTGAATAATCTTCAACAACTGTATTCCATCTGGGATTCGATAATTTAGCAATTTTCTTGTTTCATCTTCGAAGCTTGAATGATCAAGTGTCCCAGCTTAATACAGTGTTTCTTTCTTTAATATCATCCATTGATGTAATGTTTTTAATGTGTCAATGGAAGTAGTTTAAGATCCACCGAGACATTGTTATATTGTTGCGTTTGGTATTCTCTGCGGTAAACATTTGCACATGACTTACTCAGATGCATTTCATTCTTACGAGAGTGATACGATACGGCGCCAAACGTTATTCTAATTATTCAGTTGTATAGTCGAAGGTTCCGCTTTTCATATGGACTCTGGCTAATGGTTACAAATTACAATTTTGATAGTTATCGATTTTTCTAACTGTCCTTGTTATTAAAATTCATAGTAACTCTACCACCGTTCGTAATCACATATTTATCAAACTAACGGGGAGTAACCTGTTGATGTGATTCTGTGGCAGAAAATGCACACTATTCTTTTGCTTAAGTATTGACCATTTAGTGAGCAAATTTATTTATTTCTAGAACTGTCTTAGTTTTCTTTACTTATCCGAATTTTCGCAATATTTTACATCGTGGCGCGTGATTTCTTGGACTGCATTTCATTCACCATCTGGAAAATAACATTTGAAAAATATCCACTCATCACCATCTCGAAACACCGTAGGTCTACTACGTGTATTTGAATATCGAGAACACCCCAGTGGCTCATAGACAATGCTAGAATATGCACAGTCATTTCAGAAAGAATTTTAGTCCTGTGTTTTTAGTTAATTGTATAACATTAAAATCTGCTAGACCACCTACATCATAAATAAAAATAAGTGACCTGCTTTCGGTTATTTTAAATCCTTCCTGAATAAATTAAAACATTCTTCTTTCAATTTCGAAGTATAAATAAACCGTAAACTATGGTCGTCATCTTTTTAGGTCGAAGGAACGAAACACCCTTCGTGCTTTTCATAGGAGTTTGTATGACAGAATTGAATTCTCACCCATATACACACACATTACACACACATACGTACACATACGTACACATACATAAGTTTATACCTACATATAAGACATATATATACAATAGTATAAGAAGAAATGCTATTAAAAATAGTTTCCTTTCATTAAAAATTTATCAGACAGAAGAAAATAAAGTTTAGTTGATATGTCTATGTCCCTACGATTGTTTATATATATATA
>NC_068983.1:156131686-156132681 GCF_001194135.2 Octopus bimaculoides
GTGTGTGTGTGTGTGTGTGTGTGTGTGTGTGTGTGTGTGTGTGTGAGTGTGTGGAGAGAGGGATCAGAAGAAGACAGAAGGGGTGGGTGAAGAAGAGGATATTGAAAAATGTAGGAGCGTGGATATAAAACTACGTTAATAATGGGTGAAATAGGTGAAATTTGAAAGGTGACGTAGACTTGCAAACTATCCAAACAACAGGTGAGTTATGGAAAAGGGAAGGATATTATTTTAGAGTTTAAGATTAATAGTTGAGGATGGAGCGTTGTATCGGGGAAGGGTTATAATGGAGATTATCGACTTTATAAGAGGTACAGTGTAATTCAAACAATAACGTATATATCTATTCTTTCATGAAGCATAATAGGGAAGTTTGCTTCTCGAGGCATGCCGACTCATAAGGGTCGGTTTCCCGGGTTCCATTGCGTATAAATTCCCCACCTGGACAGGACGCGGTCCGTCGCAGGATTACTTATTTTTGCCAGGTGAGTGGACACGAGCAACGTCAAATGAAGTTTATTGCTCAAGAACACAATGCGTCGTCCGGTCCAAGAATCGAAACCACAATCTTACGGTCGTGAGTCTCACACTCTAACCACTGAGACAGGCGCTTCCACATAATGGCAGATTTGAACTTGAATATCTGTTATGCGCTACAAATGAATGCTTCACCGGTTCACTGGTGCACAGGGAAGTGGAAACACCACAATGTTTCGACCTCTTGTTATGTTTCTTCAGTTGAAGCTACGTCAAGACTATAACGATGAATGTCAGAAGTGAATGAGCTTTTGTTTATAGGAATCAGTATATATACTATTTGACGATCTGTGCAAAACAAAAAAAATAAATAAACATGATGTTAACGAATGAGTAAAATATGAATAAATATATGAAGGAACATAAAAATACGTAACTGATACTAATAATAATAATAATAATAATAATAATAATAATAATAATAATAATAATAATAATAATAATAATAATAATAATAA
>NC_068983.1:156133142-156135427 GCF_001194135.2 Octopus bimaculoides
GACCCAGCACAGCAGCTCAGTCAAGGAGACGAGCTGGAGAAAGGCCTGTTTGACAAGCGGCGACCACATCTGTTCACTGTCTAGGTAGAATATCTGGCAAAGCTGCTGCATGTCTACGCATGCCTAGCCCTCCGCGTAGAGGCTGCTTTCAGCAAATGGACCGTCTCACCAATTGAACCTGTCCCCTCCACAAGAATTTGAAGAGGAGGCGCTCCAAATTGGCGAGACGCGAACAGGAGCGATGTACGCATTCACCAATTTTGTACGACCTTTCAGTGACAGCCTCCTCGCAGCCCATTTTTGGATGAGACTAGCTACTCTGTTTGTCACCTCGTCCCAAGTCGTATCCAGCTAAGGTCTGGTCCTAACGAAACCCCAAGATCCTTTACAGTCAATCCGTCCAGCACCCAAGGAAGTTGTTGGATGGTATAGACTATCTTCTCCAGGTACCGAGTTGCAAGCCCAGCGAATTTTCCTTAAAGTCTTGCACTCCTGTAAAACTTTTATATTCCTCCAATGATGTGCCGACCACCTCGATTTCTGATGTGTCCGAATACCTCGATTTCTGAGGTGTCCTACACCATCACGGTGATTTCGTCCTCATAAGCCGACACAGCCCTTCCACGTCCCGGTTTGAGCGGGATGCTTTGCAGCAGTTCCATCTTCTGAAGTAAAGGTTCAAGAGTCAATACGTACTGAAGAGAGGAGAGAAGGTACCTTTCACGGACTGATCGACAGACCTGAAGCGGTTTCGAGAGGTGGCCATTGAAGTTGACTACCGAACTGATGCCGCCGTGCATCGCAACGATCCAACCTTTGAAGACAGCCTCCAGGGCCCGATGGTTGAGCTTATAGAATGCTTTCGATTAATCAAGCTTGATCAGCGCTCACTGAAGACAGGTTTAAATCCTACCCTTTCTATCGCAAGCGGTGGAGGTTGTCGTGTATTAACCTGGTCGGGATTGAGCAGGTTTGCACCGCCCCAACCAAATCCCCAACCACAAGCGCCAATCGTCTCGCTAACACTTTGTCCAAAATCTTAAACTCAGTGTTGAGCAGAGTTATGGACCTGAAGTTATCTAATGTGTCCCTCTTGTTTTCGTCTTTCCTTATCAGCTTCACTACGCCTCGGTTCACTGAACTGGAAATACTCCCATTCTGCTGCCAGTTGTAGGAGGGCGCTTCGGGGAGATCGGACAACAAGTCTGGTATACTTACGTAAAGCTCGCAAGGCAGACCATCCAAACCGGGTGGCATGTGCTTCGTGCAGCCGAAAGGGCATCCTGAATTTCGGCTGAAGTTATCTGCCTTTTGCACCGCTCAGCCATCGGCCGTCGAAGTAGAAACTGGAATATGCCACTCACCCCGAACAACTGAGCAAAAGGCCTCACACATTTCTCTGGAATCGCTCAGCTCTTGTCCGTCTCTGTTAGTCAAAGATCGAATCAGAGCCGAGAGATGACCAAAGCTTTTGTCAGTCATCAAGCATCAAGGTGCAGGCAAAATTCTCCTGCTTGTAGACGAGAAGATGTTCACTATGAGCGCTAAGGTGGATCGCAGAAATTTTCGTGTGATTGCATACAACACCTCTGACGTCCCCTCTGTGATTGAGACTCAGAATCCTGCCTCTGTGATGGCATCTGGCGAGTGATAGAACTGTCATGAATCCACACTTCATTGAGTGTGGCCTGAAGATCGGCACAAAGCAGTAACAGGACATCCTGAAGAACTCTCTTTTACCTTGGATGGAACAGAAGTCTGGGCGTGATAATGTGGTGCTTACCCAGGATTCTGGATCATGTCATGGGTCAAAAGCAGCACAGGCCTTCCATGGTGACAAGGTGCCATTTTTTGTGAGGGCCAACATCTAGTCCAGTAATAGCCCAGATCTCAACATTTTCGATTACTTTTCATGAGGTGTACTTCAAGCAAGGATCAA
This sequence comes from Octopus bimaculoides, assembly GCF_001194135.2. NCBI lineage: Eukaryota > Metazoa > Mollusca > Cephalopoda > Octopoda > Octopodidae > Octopus > Octopus bimaculoides. Next base: position 156,135,082 of record NC_068983.1, read on the forward strand.
GGCTTCACCACACTCGAGTGTCAACGGTTTGCAGACCTGCATCGTCCGCGTGACAAGCAAAATAAAAAGGCGCATTTCGATGCAGCTGCAAAACAATTTCGTTCTCATGTGGAGGCAGTAATTGCCCAAAAGGGCGGCCATATTGAGTGATAAATGCTTTTGTTGTAATAAATGTTGCATTAAAATTATATCTGTCTACTAACATTATTTTAGTATTTATAACCAGTTTTACGCATCGTAAAAATTAACTCAATTTATCTGCAAGACCCTATATATATAAATTTAGAGAGTGAGAGAGACACACAGACACATGCAGACAGAGGCAGACAGATAGAATGATGCAAAT
>NC_068983.1:156136868-156138146 GCF_001194135.2 Octopus bimaculoides
ACACACACACACACACACACACACACACACATATAAATGTATATATGAATGCATGTGTGTGTGTAAATATTTATTTAACATTTAATTTACCCGAAGAAAATATTTCTTCTTAAAGCTATAATTGCTTTGTTGATGAATATAAGCACACGTTCGTCTGAAACAGCTGTAGTGAAACTTAACGCATATATATATATCATATCGTATACATATATATTTCTATATAATGCGTATGCATATATATTTCGTATCTATAAAAGGAGCAATTTTACATTCTTATATTTTCTTTGGCATGTTTCAGTGGTTCACGCGTCCGGCTTAGAGTCTTCACGTTGTGATTTCGATTCCCGGGGCTGTATGTGGTGTTCTTCAGCAATACACTTTATTTCATGTGCTCTAGTTCACTGAACTGTAGAAAGGATTTATGACATCACTGTTGCCAAGCTGTATCAGCATCTGCCTTTCCCTTGGACAACTTCGGTGTAGAGAGAGGAGACTGGTATGCATGGCTGATTGCAGGTCTTCCACACACAAACCTCTCCTGACTTGTGCCTCGGTGAGCAATTTCTAGGTGCAATCCAATGGTCATTCGTGACCAGGGGAATGGGGTCTTTACCCTTTGCCCATTAAGCTATCTTATTCCTCCTAATTTCTTCTGTGTTGCGCAGGAAGACACATATTGTTTTTTTAGACAGAACATAGCGTACATAATTCTGTACATCCAAAAGTAAAATAAGTAATAATTGCTATTACAAAACGTTTGAAGACAGAACGCGAATACAATTTAATAATATTTCTCCATATCTAAGATCTTAACTTCTATGATTTAACTGATTGTGTTCACCATTGGAGGAGATGTGAAACTGGGCAATTTTCCTTAATGTCTAATAAATGCTAATTTACGTCACAAAATTCATTTACTACGCATATTTCTATTATATAATTCTGGCTAAAGGCGGCGAGCTGGCAGAATCGTTAGCACGCTGGGTAAAATGCTTAGCGGTATTTCGTCTGCCGTTGCGTTCTGAGTTCAAATTCCACCAACGTCGACTTTGCGTATCATCCTTTCGGGGTCGATAAATTAAGTACCAGTTACGCCCAGGGGTCGATGTAATCGACATAATCTCTTTGTCCTTGTTTTACCCCTCTATGTTTAGACCCCTGTGGGCAGTAAAGAAATAAAGAAACGTTAGCACGCCGGCCGGAATGCTTAGCGGTATTTCGCCTGTCTTTACGATTTCAGTTCAAAATCCTCCGAGGTCGACTTTGCCCTTCATCCTT
>NC_068983.1:156138444-156139813 GCF_001194135.2 Octopus bimaculoides
ATTTATTAATAATATTATTATAAACGAAAAATTATTATTGAATCCTTAACATTTATACTTCAGAACAAATATTTCCTATTTGATGACACTATCGTCAAAAATGCGGAATTGCGATGGGAACGAAAGTAGCCTCGCCTCTGTTCTTGCGAAACTGATAATGGGTTATTTTTAATTACATGAAGTATCACTGCAAAAATATGGTTATTCATTTCACCATTGCATAAGGGAAAAGTGGAAAAGATACCTGGATGACTGTTTTATGATTTAGAAGGAAGACTATTGAGAAACGTTTGGAATTCAAATCACCACCAAATGATATAAACAGTAACATTCAATTCACAATAGAATATAGCAAAGAACAGCTCCCATTTTTAGATATTGTGATGAAAAAAAATCAATCAACCAAATTATAACTGACATCTATCATAAACCAACGAACTCGAAGCAATATCTCCTTTTTCGCTCATGCCACCGGAAACATATCAAAATAATACCCCCTTTAATTTGGCAAAAAGCATTTGTACAATAGTCTCTGATAGAACTAATTGGGACCTTCGTCTTCAAAACATCAGAATAACACAAACTGAAAGACAATATCCAGCCTCACTTATAGACGATGGAATTAAGCGTGCCAAGAAATTAAACATAAAAATACTAAGAACAACAAAACATAACACCACACCGCATCTCAAAACACTACTGTATATATCAACTCACAACCCTAGAAACAATGAGGCATACAGCACTATTGTACAAAATCTTCATTTACTAACTTGAGACCCAAAAATGAACAACTAACAAATGTGAAGTTTTACACAACTATGAAACCAATGGTTAAAAAAGTTGGACGCCCAAACTGTGGAAAATGCCCCAACCTACTTGAAGGCTCAGATTTCCTTTTCAAACAAGGAGAGAGGTTCACAATTAAAACCAACCTCACTTTTGCCTCTGAGAATCTAATCTATGTAATAACCTGCTCGGGTTGCGGACATCCCTATATAGGGCAGAGGAGTATATGACATTCAGACGGATAACCACTCTACATAAAGAGCAGATCCGGTTCCCGCAATACAGATAGATTCTCTTAAGTGTAAACATAGAGAGATATGCAAGTAACATCAAACCAAATTTCGCAGTTTTACCCTTCTACCGAAGACACAATTTCTTTACAAGAACGTTTAAATAAAATTTAAATAAAATATAGAACACGTCTGAATACGCACGCACAACCAACTTGGATCTCTATACACATTTTAATTCACGATTACATACCCATCACTGTACAAATTTCTCCCTACTTCTCTAGTTTTTGAATTTTTTTGTGTGTATATATATATACATATATATATATATATGTATATACACACAC
>NC_068983.1:156140732-156150144 GCF_001194135.2 Octopus bimaculoides
TTAACACCAAATATACAGTGCGTGTGTTTTTATTGGCTAAACTGGCAATATGACCATCCCCAAGTACAACAACATATATATATATATATATATATATATATATATATATAAGAGACCAATAAGTGGACTGCTAATGTGCTAGAAGAAAATCACATGTAATGTGTCTTCTAAGACCGAATAGTTCTCAAAGAAAAAATCAAGCAAAGCAAAATATATATATTTTTTTATTTATATACACATATATATATATATACATGCACTCACACATACATACATATATATTTATACATACATACACATACATGCATATATATATGTATGTGTGTAAGTCTGTACGTATGTGTGCATATGTATATATGAGTAGTCTGTGTAGGCTTGTGTATTCTATTATAAGTGTTGAAACTAAAGTTCTTTGCGTTGTGCAAACATCTAATATTCAACTTAATACGTTAAGTACAGCGATATGAGTGTCTATGCGCGTGTGTTTATGTGTGTGTATGTGAGTGTATGTGAGTGTGTGTGTGTGCGTGCTTGTGTGTGTACATGTGTGAGGATAGATAGATAGATAGATAGATAGATAGATACATACATACATACATACATACATACATATATACAAACGTGCATAGACGAGGTTATATGAATAGGCATGAAAGGACGTGAGCGGGTGAATATATATAAATATCTAAGAGATATTTAGTACTTCTCCACAGTATTTAATCACAGATAGCTATCATACACTCCAGTTGGCAATTCAATGTTTCTTCTGATTGTAGGCAAACGATATATATTACGTGAGTCTCTAAAAATGCCATAACACTCAACGTTTGATAAGAGAATCAAGCAGTATTAAATTTGTGCATAATGTACTATAAACTTACTGCTATGTAAATATTACATAGCGCTCAGGAATTTGGTTACTGCTGTCATGATTCTTTTTTTTTTATAGCAAATTATCTTAAGATGAGAAACATCTACGCGATATATAACAAAATATTTGTATGATAAAGCTAGTTGGTCCGGTTAAGTAGTTAGTTGATGTGGTGGGGTAGGAGATAAAAAAAGGAAATGAAAAGAAGAGAAAGACAAACAAAAAATAACATAGTGCAAAAGAAATGTCTAATCTCTAAGTTATTTGATAATACACATAAATACTCGATTCATGCGTATACATTTACATAGACGTACACCACACATACATAGAGAAAATGTCATGCACACACAAACACATAGATACATACATACATACATACATAGATACATACATACATACATATGTACATACATACATATAGACATATGTACGAGTGCATATAAGTAGAATTTTTTTTTTCTTAGTTCACGAACACATGATAAATTACAATTATGATGTATTAAAGAATATTCTACGTTTATATATATAACCACAGGAAACAAGTTATTGATATTTTGAGTTTTACACTACAATTGTTTGAATGATCACAAACAAACCATTTCAGGGGGTGAGGGCATTGAAACAGAAAAAAATAATGAAATATTGCCCTTATATACCAAACAATCATGTTCCAAATACCAATATTTTAGCTTCTTTTTTCTGTTTGATTTTTATTTTTAATATATTTCTTTTTAAAGTTTAGGTTTGTTGTGATCGTTCATATTTATCGCTTCTTCTAGATAACTGAAAGACGGTGGGTTATAATGGCCTCCTATAAAGATACAGAATAATAAAAAGATTTGAAGCAATATGAAAATCCAGGTACATGATTACTAAAAGTCATAAAAATCATATTACGTCTGGATTCGAAATACATGAAATTATTGATGAAATTCTAAATGAAATATTGGCTACCACTACATAGATAAATTATTCATGAAGTCTGTTTAAGATATTATTCGAATTACACAATACTTCAATAATGCTTTGCTACAAGAACTCAATATTGAAGATGAAGATCTAAGAGAATATTAGATAAAATGTGATGTAATTAATCATCACAGGTTTGTATTAATTTTCCCTCCAATTTTCGTAGAATATTTATTCAGAACATATTACAAAATAAAATTTTGACTCAACTACATGTAATTTTGTAATTTATTGGGGCATGTACCCAATGAAACTAACGACTCGTAAAGACTGCCACTAGCCGAAATGGAATTCAATATAAATTCAATAATCAAATCATCTTCGCCATGTTGATCAATGTTAATGCACGCGATAAAAAATATAATGATTGACCAAAATCTTCTCGACCGTACATATCGATTACACAAAATCATTTTACTATATTACATAGCCTGTATTTATGAAATAATTTCCCACATGTCCAAATTGCATCGACATCAATAGCCATTATTGAAAAGTTCTCAATACTACATAAAATTTTTACCATGAAACGACTGACCGAAACAATTATATCTGCGAATGGAAGTCAATCTCGCTATCTAAATTTAAACAACTTTGCAGTGAAAATTCGCATTGAACATTTAATTTCTCCTATTTGTCATCTGTTTTCAACGACAGTAACATAACTTTCTGTTCAAACGTACATACAAGAAATTCGAAAAGCATGCCATAAAGACAATTCATTAGTAGCAGTAGAATAATGAAATCCTTTCTTCTAATATTGTTCTGCATCACATCTAACATTAGCAATAAAATTATTTGAAGTACTGCACGGCTGACAGTCAGGTGCGTTTACATTACTGCGAACAAATTATATATTGGAACATCAGCATTTTTCAAGGATATCAAAATAGATTTGTACAACTGCAAAAAAAAAAAACAGAGATAAAATTTATGCATGAATTTCGGCTTTCAGTCCAGCATCAGTTCAAGTTGAGATTCACTTTTCTTTTCATCTTTAACCACCGTGATTCCTCCGGCCAGTTGGTAAACAAAGATTATTTTGAAGACTTTTGAAGGAGTTCAGGCAGAGATTTGCTTGCAAAGCGCCAGTTGCCTTACACTAGGGGCGGGAATACCTGCACAAGGACCACAATTTCATCCTATGGACCAACCTCTTGACAGAACTGGGCAGCAAACTTGTCCTCAACCCCCTTCAGTCTAGATGTTACTCACCGTGATGTTTGGTTGTTCACGAAGCTGGAAGACAACCTCGGGAGCTGTCATTTTGAAGACATTAAAAAGATGAAGGCTGGAATGAGGGGCTTGAATGTCTTCAGTTTGGAGGAGTTTCATGGAGCCATCCTGAAGTGGCTGGAGCGTTCCAAGTGCATTGAAGACAACGGATTCTAATTTGATTAGGATTAAAGTTTTGTACGTCTTGGAAATGAATAAACGTCTTCCCTTAAAACGTATCAAAACGTCAGGAATGCACATTGTGTATGCATATATATATATACATGGAGAGAGAACGAGAAGACAGAGGGAGAGAAAGAGAGATAGAGAGAGAGGGGGGAAGAGAAGAGAGAGCTTCAGAGCTACATTAAGTTATATATATATATATATATATATATATAGATATATATATTTAATTATATGTATTTCTTCTATCTTAATGAATAAAAATTCTTCGGATAGAATAAATGGGTTAATAGAAACCAATGTAGCAAAGAACACAAAATAATTGTGGTGTAGTTCCTGTTTTTAAGGCAGGAACTCCTTAAAATTTTGGGTATTTGAGTATGTTTAAAAATTTAAGGAATGGAGAAAACGCATGTTATAATTGCATACTTTATTCCTACATATGTTTCAAAGGATTACAACCTATGTGATCCATAGGGATCTGTGATGTTAAAATTGTAACCTTCTCTTCAGGGAATGCATGAGAATCATCTTAAACGGTCAGGGTTAGGATACTCGGTCATAATGTCTTACGTTTAAGATGATTCCCATGCATTCCCTGAAGAGAAGGTTACAATTTTAATATCACAGATCTCTATGGATCACATAGGTTGTAATCCTTTGAAACATATGTAGGAATAAAGTATGCAATTATAACATGCGTTTTCTCCATTCCTTAAATTTTTAAATAAATATATATATATATATATATATATATATATGTATATGTATGTATGTATGTACGTATGTATATGGTGGTGGGGAGAGTATATGTATGTTTGCATATATATATGCATCTATATTCTATATACAAATATGTTATGTATGTATATGTATGTGTGTATATATATATAGGTATCTGAATGTGCGTGTGTGTATGTATGTATGTATGTTTGTATATATGTATGTATACGGATTCGTAAGTATATGTACGTAATTTCGCTTTAAAATTCGCCGCATTTATTATCATTTTGGAAATTTGGTCAGAGTTGAAAACGAACGGGGTTTGTTTACATGGCGGATGGGAAGCAGAGGTACCCCCCCCCTCTCTCTCACTCACCTTCTCTCTCCCTCTCGCCATGTCTCTCTGTTCCGTTGACAACGTAGATAAATATTACCGACACTTTCTAACATTAAACTCCTGAAAACTCCTTGTAGTCTGCGGACTTAGTTTTATGCCTTGAATAAATATGTATATGGATATGAATCCACTAAATATGTGTCTTTATCACGTAACCAACGATTCATTGTGCTTAATTTCTGATTTATTATTGACTAGTAAATAGCAGGCAGACTGCACTGAGCAGTTGCAATTCCAATGAGACGTTGAAACAATAATTTGTGAAAAGACATTAGGAACGAATACAAATTTTAATGTTCCATTAAGTAATCCTAAAGTATTTATTATTTTCATTTTGTTATTTTTATTATGTCATCGAAATCAACTACTTCTTTCTAAACAATACTGCTCCAAACAAGACTTTTATGCTTTGATTTGCTCAGTTTCGTAATTTGTCATCAAAAAGACAAACAAATTGCATAATTCTGACTGGTATTTGTAGTTTCACTATTGATTATTTTTTTCTTCCTACACTTGTTTTAAATCATTCTATAGAACGTTGAAAAATGTTTTCCAAGTTGCTTGGAAAATTAGATTATACCGATCATCAAGTCTTCTAAGTAAACTAATTTTTTCATGATTTAAACCTACCTTTTAAAAATGTATTGTTTCTTTCAACTAGATTTCCTTACCTAAATGAATATATCTGTCGCAGACACTATGCCAGGTTTTTTAACTATAAATCGCTCATTCTGAGTCAGCGTTATCCTGGCTATATGTTTGAATAACATATTTATTTCAATTGATACTACTGCTTTGAAATTAGATATAGTAATAAATTGTATAAGATTGTCAACTAATTATTTAAAAATTAAATTGATTCTAAATAAGCATAGTTATATTTAAATCCACCTTCAAACATTTCTGTTGTTGTTTTTTTTTTTCTACTGTATTGTCTGATAACTTCTGAGTTTAAGTTAACCCCACCACTATATCATCTTAATGCTAAGAGACTCTGATATCTCTTCCCATCAAAACCTGTGACACTTCAAGTTTGATACTCATTATTGTTAAGCTGGTAACCCGTTGTGTAAATTGAGCTTTACTTCAGACTTTGTCAGAACAACTAAACGAATGCTCAGTAACTGCCTTCGGTAACTCTAGTAAATTCAGAATGCTCAGTAACTTCCACTGTATCATTTACACATTAAAAGACTACTAATGGTAAACCACAAAGAGATCCACTCATAGTTGCAAGTTTACAGTGATCGTTTGAAAATGTTGCCTATCAATGGTAACAAGAAACCGTTTATCCAGTACCATAATATTTGCAAAAGAATAAACACTTTTCTGAATAACATTGTTTCTAATTTCTTTTGCCTCACAAGTACAGCTGGGGCTTTTCGTCCCTTATCAAGTAAGACAGATGTGTAATTATCGTCACTGTTGTAATTAAAATCAAGTCCTTTTACTTTCGATTTTATTTCCAACTCTATATTGCACTCACTCCCCAACTGTTCTCAATTCTAACTATTTCACCCTGATGTGCACACAATAAACCATTTTCACAAACATATCTAATTGCACTAACCTTTAAAATTTGATTGTTATTGCAGTGTATCGCTCATTTAGCAGAATCATTGTGGTTTAGAATTTTAAAGGGAAAATTTTATATTATTTTGCTAATTGCGTCAAAATCAGATATCTTTCCAGCGTTCAAAATTTTGAACGACTTTGATGTTTCTATCAATTTCTATCAATATCTGTAAATATCAATATCAGTTGATGTAAAGAACCAAAAATATAGTCTTATTATATTCGAAGACCACTTTTTGGGATATCCATGACAATTTAACCCGTCAAGCGGTTTTACAACATCTAGACCATAGTCTTCTTTCGACAATTCACTAGTACACGAGGGTTTGAGAAAATGTTTCGGATATTGCCATTCCTCGATCGAATAAACCATGGGAATTCCGCTGACACACGATTCTTTGTGAATTACAGTGTTGTCGTCTGGGGACTGCAAATATAGAAAATACATTATTTGAACAATATATCCACTCCACAGTGCTTCTAATTGAATTTCCTAGTTTGTAGCAAGATCTAAATTTAGCTCTAATATACATTTGAGACATTATTTAATGATACAGAATATCTTCCTACTTACAGTTACAGTTTTGCATATAATACAGCTAGGCTGACTATGACGAAGCAATTTGAAAATTAAACGTATAAGCCGTGAGCGAAGTATTAGCGACAGGATACAAATGCTTGTCACAATAAGACGAATTTTGAAACGAAATCTAATCGCTAATTTACGTCTGTCTCGGTACGTACAGCATCCAAATATCTTAGTTAAACATTATTTCCGTTGATAAATAGAAATAATTCGTCGTTTTTCATATACCTTTGATATTCTATATTTAATCATTTGATAGTATTCTCAGTTTGGTGCTACTGATGATGTTGATGATGATGATGATAATAATTACAGAACTTTCTCTTATTATAGGTTAGAACTTCAGACTTTTCACACGAAATTATCAATGTAAGAATGATTTTGTTATATTTGCAAAGAATGCTATCAGAATTAATTAGAATTTCTACGTAAGTTTTCAAAATCAATGAATAAATAAATGGAGAAAAAATCTAATAGAATAAATAATGTATTTTCCTTCCAATAATACATATATATTTTAGCCTCTCAAAAATTATACATCTTCACAAACTTTACAATGTCACTAAATAGAGAGAATAATTTATACAATCACTTGTTTATCACGAAAAATATCAAATAAAATGAATTCTAAGTTAAGCACGAAGTTGCAAATTTAAATATGGCGATTATTCGAATATATACATTCAAGTTCTATTCTTAGACGACACAAAGATGAAATATAAAGTTAGCCGTGATGGCATTCGATAGATGAATTTTTAAGTGATCTAAGTAAGCCCTATAAGGTATTCGGTTTAATGCAGTTTACATTTTACAAAACCTCTAACCTCAAGACATCTAATATATTAATATGTGTGATGCTTTCGTCAGTGTAAATGTGTGATTTTTATTTAAGAAATTGTATGCTTTAATGTACCTAGCTCCACACTGATAAATAGCGATAATTCTTTCTCACAAATTAAAGTTTCTCTAACTAGATATAGCGAACTAAACAATAAAGCGACGAATATTAATGTACAAATGCAAAAGTTTTCTCGATATTTTAGCATTTTGCCAAGAAATTACACCGGAAACTCAGATTTTATAACGCTTAATATGAAAAGCCTTAATTTATATATCCATCAACTTTAAATGGTGGAACTTATTTCTAAAACATCTTGTTCATGTATATCTTTGTTTAGGGTGAGTATTTTATAAAATATTAGTGACAGACTATTTTAGATGACATCGTGATCCAGATTGTTCTGAGCCAAAAGACGGATGTTGAAATGATTACTATAATCAGGCAAAATATTTGACCATGACCAAACAAAGACAGGAAATAAGACCAAGCTTTCTTATAAGGCTCGGAAAACGCATCTATCACTCACTGTTTTATATGCAACAAAGACATATCATTGACCCCTTAAATTCCACGCCCTCAATAGATGAAGTAATGACAATTTTTGTTTGCTTTGTGATGCCATGCTGGGACCAGACACGACACTGAAGAGACCGGAAGGAATCAGTTGCTCTCTCTAGCCTGAAAGATATTTCATCATCCAGGGAGCAAGAACGGCTGAGAGTGCTGCCCAGCTAGACAAACTTGTCTCCCAATCTCAGAATTGTTCCTTCAACCAAGATAGCTGGTTCCACAAGGATTTCCTAGTGCAGACTGGAACATTACAACAGTCTTGTTCAGGCTAATGCTGAGTCCAAATGCCTTGGAAGAACCAGGAATACGATTCATGAGTATTTGTATTGTCATCTGCATAAAGGAGGTCACGAATAAGAGACTGGCCAGAAGATCGATACCAAACATATATTCCCAGAGAGCCAACCTTAGCAAAAGGATTAGTAAAACCAGCAGAAAAATACAAAGGAAAGCGAGTTGGTGTAAATATCACCTTCTGCTTGTCACCATTCTCTACAGGAATGGGTCCCGTCATGCCACCACCAATATTGACACAAGCGTTGATCCCATCATGAAATGATTTAATTATAGATACGAAGTGATCAGAACATCCAAGTTTACTAAGTATTTTCCATAGCAAGGTCCTATTAACAGTATCAAAGGCCTTCGGTAATTCAGTGAATACCTCGACAAGATCCATATTCTGCTCATAACATTTTCCCTGCATCTGTGCGCTGAGAAAATCATATCCATTGTCCCTCTACCATATCAGGCCACGTTCAGATTCAGATAGGACATCATTTACGAGACACCCATTCAGGTGGGTAAGAAGAATATTTGAAGAACCTTGCCAGAAGCTGATAGTAGAGCAATACTCCTGTAGTTACCAGACATTGTCTTGGTTCCTTTCCTTTTACAGAGAGGGAGAATAATTGCATCTTTCCAGTCCTTATGTACTGCACCATCCTTCCAGACTGCACAAACAAGTTCATGAAGGGACTGTATTGATGTAATTACCACCAAATCGCAAGACCTCAGCACAAATTCCATCCTTTCTAGGTGACCGGCCATCGGCCAAGCCTGACCTTTCTTTCTTGACCGGCCATTGTGCTTGCAACATCGATATTCCTCCCTGTGCCTGTGAAATCTTGTATCCCTGCCGTAAGGCTGTATTTCCACACACACCACTATAATCTAATTTGTCCTTAGTCGAAAGACACCTGTTGTTATGTTCTATTACTATTTTTATTGTATTTGTGTAACATTGTTCGTTTTTTTTCCGTCCTTGTTTTGTTATACATTCGCTGCTTTCTTGCAAGGAATCTAATATTCCTAGCTTAGTTTTTCCTTGGGGCAGGCTAGATTGGAGCAATATTGAGTATAACCAGCCGAAATTGCAAAGATAATCTGGATCTCGACTGATGAAAGAAAACTCTGAATGACCTGTTCTTGTCCCATGTTGTATTATTTGTGTATATATATATATATATATATATA
>NC_068983.1:156150385-156157317 GCF_001194135.2 Octopus bimaculoides
AATACAAGAATGAACGTCTGTGTGTGTGTCCACCTATAGGAAGAAAGCCTACACCATCTATATAAAACCTAGAAGATAATTTTCGTGGAAAATTTTATGACGAAGGCAATGGAAGTAGTTCCGAGATTCTAGCGGCCCTCCGAGGGAGTTACTGTCCCTTTTTGAACATGTACATATCACAGTTCCAAAATAAATGAAGGATATAAGGAAAATAATTAAATAGCAATTGGTCACCAAAGAACATTACTGTCAATAATTTAAATTAACGACTACCGATGAATGGTCTAAGGGAGACAACTAAATAACACTTCAACATCAAAGAACATTACTGTGAATAATTTAAATGAAATACTCGAGAAAGTTTTAGTAGGGAATGAACATACAAATCTATAAACTTTGTTGCTGATAACTCGGAAATTTTCAATTACCCCGTTGAGTTCTTAAACTCGCTGGAGAAACAAGGAGCTACTCCTCATTACCTTCCATTTGAAATAGATTCTCCAGTCATGCATATACAGAACCTTACTCAAAGCTGTGCAGTGCCAAATGAGTTGTGAAGAAATTTAAGATAGATGTCATAGAGTTCACAATAATTTCTATGTGGAAAAGCTGAAGATGTTTCTATTCCTCGTTTACCTTTAATACCTTCCAATTTGCCCTTCCAATTCAAACGACTTCAATTTCTAATACTTCTGTCTTTTGCAATGTCCATAAATAAGTCCTAACATCATACTTTGAAAGTTACTGCTTTGCAGTTAGAGAAGGACTGTTTTTCACATAGTCAGTTATATTTTGGGGCTCCAGAGTAGGGAGGAAGGACAATCTTTTCATTTTCACCCCTTCTGGTAAAACCCGAAACTTTGTCTACCTTGAAGTTTTTAGCATGGGATCAACACACTAAAACTTGCAGAATGAATAATTACTTTGAAGACTGAAATACTACAGATCATAGATCAGATGTTTATATGCACAGACCTGTAGAAATCTTTACTGCTACAGAAGCTGAACGGGAGGTAGAAAGAATTGATTACATCAACATCGAAGAAAAGGATGTAATATATGATATAGATGCAAACTCAACTGCTGGCCCTGATGGATTCCCAGCAATCCACAAGTCATGCAAACGATTCCTTGCAAAACCAATGCAACCACTATTTCAGAACTTCCCCGCAAAAGGTAGCCTCTCGGAGAAACTAAGGAGGGAATAATATGCCCTATCCATAAAGGGGGAGGCATAGCAGATGCTAAAACCTATAGGCCTATCTTGCCCTGTCTTGGCATATTTGGAAAACTTGGAGAATGGCTATATGACTTTCTAAAAGTTAGAAGTCAGGGAGTATGGTCAATGGAGCCATCTCCAAGAAAACGCAAAGAAGGCCAACGTCGTTCCATTTGTAGGAGAAGTTATGACCTCAGTTTTCCGGGATGGAAAGGCATTGTGTTTTCTGACTATCTTCAAAAGGGCCACGCCATGAATGGAGAGTATTATGCCAACATGCTGTGGTAGTTAAGAAAAGCGATCAAGACCAAAAACTCAGAAAAACTGGTGAGAGGTATCTTATTTTATCAAGACAATGTTCTAGCACAAAACTCCTTGGTTTCAGCAGCTGCTGCACAAGGGTGGTTTTGAACCGGTTGATCTCCTGCATCGGCCCCATCTATCATATGTTCCTCAACAAAATCATGTGGCTGGGAACCAGTATATATATATATATATATATATACAAGAATAAGGGCAGAGAATCGTCAATTAATAATAGAATTAATAATTAACAATTTTGCCAAGTAGTTCAGTATGAAAAAAACCTTTATCGGTAAAACTATTTATCATTATAAATATACAGGGATTAGCAATTGAGTTGCTTCTCCAACATACTGAAAATTTAGAAATAGCAGTCAAAGAACTACTGATTCCAAACTACAAATTTTTCTCTAAAGTGGATGGCGATATTTATGGCTCACATAGAACAAAAAACCGGAGGGAAAAGCGTAAACAAACCAAGCCTTTAGTTAATTGGATACGAATCGTTTCATGGTTAAGTGAATGGAAATTTCACTATTCCAATCTTCAGCCCAAATATATATATATATGTATGTATGTATGTATTATGTATGTGCATAAATATACATATATGTATATACAAATGCACTTCAGCCATGTGACCACACGTATCCTTTTCTCAGACTCTGCTCATTTCACCTTGTCCTTCTCTCTGGGCTTTTCCGAAGATGAGTCATCCTCTGCTCGTCATTTCTATTTTTCCATTTGGAATTTTTACTGACCGTCAATCTAATATATTCACTCGTATATCCTATTAACTTTTGCAGCTTTTTACCCTGTATTTAACTATTGATCTGCCTATATATATATGTTTATGTATACACTGTGTGTGAGTGTGCGCTCGCTTGCAGACTTATATTTGTGTATGTATACATGTATAGTCTAAGGGCGATAGGGCCAAATATAAGTCTGCTTCTCAGTCATGAAAGCATGCGTTCCATCTCAATGAGTAACATGTTGGCCAATTTCATTTTTCGTATCCTCTTGTTGCCCCGTACCATATATGAAACTGAGTATCCGTAAATAGAAGAAAATTCTATCGAGTACCTGGTGTCTAATTCAATGATACAAATTTTTGATACACTCTTTTATACTGGTTCTGCTTGAGAATTTCTTTGATTGTTCATTTGTCTCAGAAATGCTTAGCTAATTAAACGTTAATTGAAAAGCAAAACATTTGATTGATCGAACAACTATAGCATAATAATCGGCCGATGGAGATCCAGAAGAATGTGTGCGTGTGTGTGTGTGTGTGTTTGTGCGTGTGTGTGTGTGTGTGTGTTTGTGTGTGTGTGTGCGTTTGTGTGTGTGTGTGTGTGTGTGTGTGTGTGTGCGTGTGTGCAGAGAGAGAGAGAGAACGTGACATAAGAAAACAATTAGTTGCCTGGTGATATATCGTTATCGTTTTCTAATTCGATAATTTTTTTCTTCTTTACCATGACTTATAAAATTTTTGTTGCATTTTCCGATAAACCGTTAGCATAATTTTTATATAATTTATGAATTAAACTCATTGCATAAAAGCAAATATTTTAGCAGCTACTTTCAATGTGGAAATTCCAATGAAGATTTATATGTTTTTCATTATTAATAATTAAACAAATTGACGAGTTGTGATAAAGAAGACAATAACGAAATAAAGAAGTTAGTCAGTTATAGGAAATTTTGAGATGGCACAGTCTGTAGTTGAGAGAGAAGTTACAAAACGTCAGCATGTAAATATTAGAAAATATGCTAGTTTAATGGATATATCGTTTATTTAGATAAGAACGACATTAAAAGAGCTGGGATGTGAACGAAAATTTTCAAAACAATGTTAAAACATTTCAGTAAGAACTCCGATTTTTCATTGTCAGTGATACGGTCTGCCCTATTACTGACAACTGAAATTGTTTCTGACTATCTTTGCAATCGAAGACAATTGGGCATAACTACAAAGTTGTACCCCACAGACTTTGGAAGGTCATAACTTTCAGCAAAATGAATATCTTTTAATGAGATTTTCTATGCATATAGTATTTATTATGTACATTCCGAATATATGAAACTTTCCGGTGAAAGTGTTTTGGAATGGGGGTGGGGGACAATTTTCGGAATTTCCAACACAGTCCACTTAAATTCTTTTTAACTTCCAGGAAAAGGAATATGTTTTCGTGAAATTTTCTACAAATATACCTTGGAGTATGTACATTTCGTGCATGTCGGAATTTCGAAGGAAACAACTGCAGGTTATTTTTGAGAAGCGTTCCCCACTCGGTGGTGTTTTGGAGCAAGTCGTCCATATTTGTTTCATTTTTCTCTATTATGTGCGTATGTGCATCCGTAGATTTCTAATGAAGTAATAAGCAGAAGAGAGAAGCCGTCAGAAGAAAACTTACGTTAAAAATAACATGCACACGATTTTTTTTTTCACAATAGAAGTAAATTCCAAAGTAAACGATTCTAGTAGAGAAGTAGAAGAGAACAGAAGCAGCGTATTACTTCATTAGAAATCTACGGATGCACATACCCACATAATAGAGAAAAATGAAACAATTATGGACGACTTGCTCCGAAACACCACCGAGTGGGGAAAACTTCTCAAAAATAACCTGCACTTGTTTCTTTCAGAATTCCTACATGTTCAAAATGTACATACATCAAGGTATATTTGTAGAAACTTTCACGAAAAAATATTCATTTTCCTGGAAGTTAAGAACAATTTAAGTGGACTCTGTTGGAATTTTCGACAATTGTCTCCCACCCCCATTGCAAAACACTTTCACCGGAAATCTTTATATATTCGGAATCTACATCATAAATACTATATGCATAGAAAATGTGATTAACATATCTTCATTTTTCTGAAAGTTATGACCTTCCAAAGTCTGGTAGGGTACAACTCTGTAGTTATGCCGACAATTGTATGTGTGGTTCGATAGGGTTGAAATATGTGTGGTTCGATAAGGTTGGCAATAAACAGTAAAATATAGTGGACATCGACTTCCGCTATGAGAAGTTATTGTTTATAAAGACAGAGAAGTGAAAATTTTCCAATTCAAAATTCACTAAATGAAAAAAGCAAAAACATTTTACCAAAACTGGAAAACAATTATTACCCAATCTTTTTCAAGAAAGAACCCTATGAAATCGCGGTACAAAACCCCTACATTGAGCTGTTCGAAGAACCGTTCGTAATCGAAGAGATAGAAAGTGTATGTTCGTTGAAAATTACATAAATTACAGACTAACAAGAAACATTGAGGGAAGAGTTGGTGAAATTGGATCACTGATAATGTAATCATATTCATACCCACTTGGTGAAAGCCGTGCTATTGCCTATAGGTGGGTTCACAAAATATTAAGAGGTAGTTTCATTTTGGATAATTTTTCATAAAGTGATTATAAGTGAGATATAATATTGCGTTTTATAACTTTGGCTATATATTCACGACCACTGTTTTTGTATATGTTTTTGAGTGTATCTGTATTTGTTAATATATGTGTGCCCCTACGTGTGTGTATCTATGTATGTCTGTGCATCTGTATGCGTGTATGTATTATCTCATTGTTCATATACATAGAACTCGGTTTAATATATCAATTTTAAATACTTAATGCAATTTGCTTGAATAATATTTGGAAGAAATTCAGCACCTGTTTATAATATAAATTATGAAAGGAATTATGTTAGTTTATGAATTATTTTATAGCATGTGAAAGGAAAAGCTGGCACCCGTACTCACGTACATACAAGTATGGAACAGACCGACGCACGCTCATATGTAGGTGTACGAGCGTTTGCGTGTGTGTGTACACATTCAAATATACTAAAGAAAAATAACAAATATGAGTAGATGTTAATTACATAATATTGCACCAGTTATTACGTACAGTATTTTAGAATCTCTTCATAATTTTCGAAAGGAAAGAAAATTATCTAAGCTCTAGACTGCGAATGAATATGACTATCTCTAATATCTGGCGTGTTTTGTTTTTTTTACTTCGTTATAAAATTTAATTTGCTGTAACATAGAATTCTATGTTACCTATTATATTTCAGTATATACCTGCACACATTTTACAAAGCTTTATAATAACAGTTTTGCTGCACAATCGAGAAATTTGTGACGAGCCCATATTCTAAAGCGGGAAAAGAAGAGTATTGTAAATATTACAAGAAATATCGAAAATTCTAGTTTAAATTACAACTGCAATTCTTGCTAGAACTTGAAGTAAAATGATAGTAGTCATTCAATTTCGTATTAACTAAATATCTCGCTAGATTTTATTAAAATATTAGTTTAAACTTAAGGTATTTCCACGTATTATATGCTAAGAAGAAAAAGAATACAACTTCTTCGGATGAAAATTCAAAATATCATTAAGGTTTATACGTCAATGAAGTTCAAATTTTAATAGGATGTCTTTTGTAGCCTATCACACATACCCTCATTATTTTTGCTAAAGTTTGAAGCATTATCGGAAATACAAATTAAATATCACAAAGGCTCACACACACACACACACACACACACACACACACACACACACACACACACACACACGCACACACACGCACACATACACACACACACATATATATATATGCCTGTGTATGTAAGTGTTTCTGCATTTGTATGTTTATTACTTGTTACTTTTGTAACAATTTTACCTTTGCGTTCCTGACACTGAAAGAAAGTTTGCTCATATTTGATAAGCTATTGTAGTTTTCTTCTTGAAGAAAAAACAATTGCTTCCCGCCAACATCCACATGCACTATCATATGAAAAGAGCAACATGTGTATAGTCATTTAGACTGCGTTCTGCGGTCCAACCTACTGGTGCGTAATGAATCAGAAAGCAATGTCCAGCTTTACACTATACAGGGACGGAAAAATACCTCGTTGAATTTTTGATGTACAATGTGGAAATTTTGAATATTACTGAGAAGAATATGCATACTCATACATACACACTCACACATACATACATACATACATACATACATACATACATACATACATACATACACCCATGAGACATGGTGTTGTGGCCAAGACGCTGTACAATGAAATCCGCCGACAGGATAACCCCGAGGCTAAGGAGATGAAAACCCATAATCAGGTAGAGGTCATTACCACTCACAATATGAAAGAGTATTGGTGGAATGTCCCAATAAAAACCTCAATATAGTGCAGACATAATAGACCGGATATAGTAATCTGGGACAGAGAAGAGAAACTCTGTACAGTAGTAGAAATCAGCTGTCCTGCGGATGTCAACATCCCACTAAAGATTAGAGAAAAAGAGAACAACTACGCCGAGCTACTGAGAAATTTACAGATACTCCACCCAGACTACAAGTTCAGATTCATACCCGTGATTGTTG
>NC_068983.1:156157327-156160810 GCF_001194135.2 Octopus bimaculoides
AAAGAAAAGGGCTGATTAGAAGACTACAGATTCAAGCCATCAATGGAACTGTAAAGATATGTAAAACTTTCCAAACATTTAGCACATAAATACATATGCATGCATCTAGACATAAAAATGCATCCATAAAACAAACATACAAATCTGCGCATACACTAACACCAAATACTGCACACACACACATATGCACAAATACCTAGATGATGTTGATAAAAGTTCCAATGAAGGAGCCTTGAATCTATGTTAGAGTCCGCCTCTTTCTCTATGGACAAGAAATACAGAAATGAAACTGATTGATAACATACATACGCGCACACACATATGTATCTATGTACGTTATATAGAAACAAACGGAATATATATATGTTTATATATATTTGCATGATAGCAACATCCAGGAGATACGTTTTATGTATACAAGTGAGAACATCTTTGCTATTTTTTCGAAACCCTCAAATATATAAGGGTAATGCAATTGAACGCAGGATATGAAAATGGCTGAAATATTGAGTTTTTTTAGTAGAAAATTATTTGTCACTAATCTTACTGTCATTTCTTCACTCAAAAGTAATTGCATTACGTGCTCGCAAGAGACGATCAACATTGTTGTTGTACCTAACAGATTAGCAACTAAATATTTTTCTGAACGCTCTTCACTGATTCGAAAATGGTGTGACACATGAAAAACATTGTCCTAAATAAGAAATGTCAATGAAAGCTACTTTTAACCAGTTGAGCTATGGGGTCGATGTAATCGACTTACCTTCCACCTGAAAGTGCTGCCCTCGTACCAAAATTTTTTAAACTGATATTGGCTTTAACATTTACGGTAGACTCAGAATCCACTATGTATAGGAACATCTAATGATGTGGATATTATTTTAGTTTTGTTGAGAATGGAAGCCAGAATGTTTTGAATCTTATCTAAGTGCGGTGCATAAGCTAGTCGAATAAATTGTCTATCATGCTTCCTTACCATCATAGCCGATGCGATTGCACTAAAGAAAGCAATACATGTAATAAATTTATACATTATTCTTAGTTTAAGAAACGTTATATCTCTTCTGCTAAATCACTATCAGAGAACTAATGTGAAAATGATTGAAGAATAAGAACAATCTTGTGAAAAATAAAAAGAGACAGAAGAAAAAGAGAGAACAAGACAGATGTACATATACAGAACGAGAGACAGAACGTAAAACGACAAAAAGAAAAAAAATAATCGTACGTTCACATTATTTGCAAAGACTTCTCGCCGAACACAAAGCTAAAACAATGGA
Organism: Octopus bimaculoides; assembly: GCF_001194135.2. Lineage (NCBI taxonomy): Eukaryota > Metazoa > Mollusca > Cephalopoda > Octopoda > Octopodidae > Octopus > Octopus bimaculoides. The sequence continues at coordinate 156,158,608 of NC_068983.1, forward strand.
TAGAAACAAAAGCAACAATATCAGCAATATTATAACTTACTGCCTAACAACAAAGGCAACAGATTCGCCATTAATAACAGAAATGGTAAAATTTTTCATTGAATTAAAGTGTTTGCTTATGCGTTGACAACCACAAAGTAGTTGGGTTTGTATTCAAATGATGATTTACCAACCGCCATTTTGATGTATCTTCAGTGGTCTGCATTTGCTATGTTTATTCCTTTCACTTTATTTTGTGTGTGTGCGTGTGTGTGTGTGTCAAATTTTTTTCCTTTTCGTTCTTTCTTTGTCCCATGCGTACATATACCGTTAGATGGTTGAAATAAATCTAGTGTGTTTTGTTTTATACGTTTGGCTTTACTTTTGTCTTGATACATCGTAACTCAGTGAAAATGGCCACTAATAAATAGCTACACTGTCATATTAAATATAACTAACATCACCTTACCCAACCAAAATCAGCAAATAACACTCAGCACTTATGTATATGTGACTGTATGTGTGTAAGCGTATGTACTTGTGTACATCTGGCTGGGTGAAAAAATAACTACTGAGAAACAAACATACTATACAAACATTCTCGTGCCCCATGATTTTTCTTCTTTTTGATTTCTCTTAAACAAACAAAAAAAACATAACTTTATTAAAGTTGCAGTACTTTTGTTAATTCTTTGTATCATTCTATTAATGCTTATAATACATTAATGCCATTTTAACGACTAGCTTACACCATTGACACACGACATTGATTTTGTAAGAAAGAAATAATACACACACATACACATATACACATAAACACACACACACATAAACAAACACACATATCCACACATACATACATAAACACATACATATATACCCACATGTATACATATATGTCTACACATCTATATGTATACATATATGTATATGGATGTATGTATTACGTATGTATATATGTATGCAGATGAATATTGGTAGTTGTTATGGCCATTTGTCCTGTGTAGGCGTAATGGAAATAATATTTCTAAAATGCAGAACGATAGTACAAGATCATGCGACAATGAGTAAACAAGCAAATAATACATGGGTTCAGACATGTGAAATCATGTGAGTAAAGTGTGGGTAGTGATATAAAGCGAAAAAGAACAGTGAAGGAAGTGTACAATGAAAATAAATACGCCAATGTAAGAAACGGAAAAAAAAACTAACGTTTGGAGTGATGTTGTTTATCAAAGAGAACAAAAGTAATTAAATGATGAAAAAGAAAGACAATATACGAAATATATATCGTCTGTTTACATGGCAGGTTTCACGTAAAACTGATAGGTGAGTGGGAGAGTAGATGCGCGGCATTGGAGGCTCAATTTGGAACAGTGAGGATCACAGCAGAAAGAAGGTTGGAAGCAGTGAAAAAAGGAGAAACAGAATGAGAAAATTAAGGGGGGGGGGGAGAGAGAAAGAGAGAGAGAGAGAAAGAGAGAGAGAGAAAGAGAGAGAGAGAAAGAGAGAGAGAAAGAGAGAGAGAAAATTAAGAAATGATGGCTTGAGAAGAATTGAAGAAAGGGAGAATAAGTAAAAGAGTGAATTAACGATGTGTTCGTGTGTATGAATGTGAATATTTATGTGTAGTCAAATGGGTAAGATTTTATTTGTACAGAAAATACATACCTATTTTGTGACAAGGGATCTAAAATTTATTTGGTGAGGTATGCAACACACATGTATGCAACATGTATCAAGCTTAGAATGTAAATAATGTACACGCCTGTTCTCCACCACATGCACATACGCACACATGCACATATAGTTACAGATAGCACGCATACACATACACACACACACAAATATTGTCACTGAAGTGGATAGGTTCATGTATGTGATGTAATATGTTATGTGGATACAGAGATGTCTAAGAGATACATGTGGTGAAATACAGTTTCCTCTAGTCAATGAAAAGGTGTGGTATCTGGAGAAATCTGCGTTTGTATGCTACGTTGGTGGCGTTTGTAGACTAAGACGATATAACGTGTGTGAATAAATGTGTCTGTACGCGCATATACACGTGAAATGTGTACTTATGAGAATGTGTCATTGACTGTGAGGTATTTGCAATCGAGAAGGATAGAGTAGTAGTAGTAGTAGTAGTAGTAGTAGTAGTAGTAGTAGTAGTAGTAGTAGTAGTAGTAGTAGTGTTGGTGGTGGTGGTGGTCGTCGTCGTCGT
>NC_068983.1:156160851-156165034 GCF_001194135.2 Octopus bimaculoides
GTATTGGACATACACAGTAACAGCGCGTCACTGCATCCACCGTTTCTTTTTAATTCCCGAATACTCCTAGCAGATGACACCTTTGTACCAAGGTGACAAGCTTACAACCCACGGGTCTGCTTTAAGTGTCGTTGCTGGTGAGGGTTTTACGATGTCGGAGTGTAAAGCCTACCTCAACCTCTTTTAATCACCTTTTGTGACATGCAGAGGAATCGGATCTATTCTTTGACATGCCGTTCCTCACATAGCACCGAGCAACGTGAAATGAAGTGTTTTGCTCAAGAACACAATATGCCGCTCGGTTTGCGATTCGAAATCATGATGTGGTGATCATAAGGGAAACACCTTAACAAGCAGTCACGTGCCTTTGTGATACGGATATATAGATGGATAGGAAAGTATATGTGTCCTGTGGAATGTGTACGTAAAGTATTGTGTACCATGTGGCGGGGGGTCTATTGTGTTAAATAATCAGGGCAGACGAAAAGATGGGACAATCATGTGCGTGTAGATGAACTGAATTGCACCTGAATGTTGTATTATTTCGATTCATATCACGTAAGAAGGTAATACAAAAATGTTCGTTCTTACGATGGTAAATTATGTCTAAAGAAATGATTAGTGGAACTTACATTTCATATCATACGATTATATACAACGTGTACTATGTACGAGGATGTACTGAAAATTTTCTGAATAAAATATTATTTTTGTTTGTTTGTTTATTTTTTCAGTGTTATCGCATCGATTATGGAAGCATGATGGACACTTTACTCGACTAGTTTATGCATAGCACTTATATGAAATTCGAAAGAAAATGCAGGAAGTGCAGTCAATTGTGATTTTATTCAGCATATTCCCCTTTCAGATTCACGCACTTATTGCAGTGTTCCTTCAGATTTTCTAAACCCTGTAAAAAGGCATCTAACCAGGCCTTTAGTGACACCCTTAAAGCCAGGAATTTTACAGCACCCCCTCGTGTAACTCATCTTTTTTGAGAAATGTAAAAATTCTACTGAATATTGAAAAGATTTTCTCAAATGGAAAATTGTAAAAGCGTCATCATCAATCCGTCGATTGTTTAATTTTGTTAGTCTACGATGAATATACCAACCTCATTCATAATCGATAATCTCCCTCCAGGATTTACAGTCTGTTACAAAGTTATCTCTATTAATGGAATATCTTTTCTGATTTTCTTAACTATACATTGTTAACCAGGATCTCCTGAGGGAACACTGACTTGATATTCACCTGGACTTTCTACATCCCCTTTCCCTGAATTCGCGTGTGTGTGAGCACGTGTATATATGTATATCAAAAGCAAGATGCGCTGCTGCAGTGAACATTAACGATCGCACATACTCAATAGTGTGTATGTGTTTTATTTATTCGCCTGATTCGCTGTGGTGTCACGCTTGGGGGAACAACTTCCTCATAATGCTGGTTGTTAACACACCACGACTTTCAGTGTTATGAGACAGTCATCCCGCGAGCGTTATGCCGCAGCGAATCCGGTGAACAAGCAATGCACACATTGAGTATGTGCGATATATATATATATATTTATATATATGTATGTATTTATGTACGTATGTGTGTATGTAAGAATGTATGTATGCATGTATGCATGTAGGTGTGTATTATTTTGAAGTGAGGCCACAGGGATAAGGTATAGATATTTAAATATGTGTGTTGAATACATGCATTTCCAACATAAAATTTTATTTCTCAGCATATTTATCATGACATATTTATCGTGACATATCTTTTACTATGACAAAATCAAGAAAGCGAAGACACAAAAACAGCAAATATCAGTTATATCGAAAATTACAGGCATTTTATACATATACCGATACGTGCAGACGTATACATACACCGATACATACACACGATACATACACACAATACATACACATATACCGATACATACACACGTGTATGCATGTATGTATGTATAACTATATATGTATATATAATATGATAAAGAAGGAACTAATGGAGATCATGGCTTTTGATCATTTCTCTCTTTGTCAAATCTTCTACACACACACAAAAAAAGACATCGTTCCTTCCATCACTTAACCCAGTTGATATACTCAGATTGTGGCAACAACTTTTCAGTTACTAACTGTTTTCTTTTTTTTTTTTCTAATATAGGGAAACCTAAAGGGAACGAATCAATGCGTGTGTGTTTGTGGGTGTGCGTAGTGAGAGAGATGCAGTGTTAGACAGATAGATAGATAGATAGATAGATAGATAGATAGATAGATAGATAGACGTATAAATATACGTTATATATACATTTTATGTATATTCATATCTGTCTCTATCCCATACACTCTCTCTCCGTCTCTTTTTGTGTCTATCTATCAATGCATCTTTATGTATGTATGTATATATGTATGTATGTATGCATATATATATATATATATATATATATGTGTGTGTGTGTGTGTGTGTGTGTGTATGTATATACACACACATACATACACTCATAGATGCATACATACACATACGCATGAATCTACATATATGTTGTGTATGCGTATATGTAAGAATATAAATGTATTGAATATAAAGCTGTAATAAAATTGGTGTTAAATCATTGTTTATATTTTTTCAAACTAAGGTAAATTTAAAGGAAAACGGAAAACATATTTTGGGTTTTAAATCCTTATAGATCAGTATATATGCTGCAAGTTTTAATGCATACATAGCCAAAATCACGCACGCTGTCACACTTAGACACCCACACACAACCAATACACAGTTGTAATTGCACGTCTCTCTGCATTTGTAAATATGCTTTGTGTGAATTCATGTTCTTTCCTGAAACGCACTTGTTCCATTATCGGTTGCCTTTCCCTTTCCAATACTTGCGTGTGTATATACGCGCGCGTTCCGACTGCTATCGCTAGTGTCACTTTCACTTACACCTTGTGAAACCCTTTACAAAAGCTACCTCCATTTGGGAGAAAAATTATAACTTACGTTTCACTTTATCTTTTTTATGTCAATTTAAAAAACTTAAAAATCATATGTGAGTATTATTTATGTAACCAGTTCTCATATAATGTATTTTATACATTCATTTACTGTAAAAATTTATTGTCATATATGAAGCAAGAATTTTAAAATACATTATGGGAAAATATCTAACCTTTAACGCTTTATACAGCTATGATACGTTTTATACATGATTTGAATATTACTGATGTTGTAGTAGATAAAAATATGCCATATCCCTCCATTTTTATCGAAATATGATAGTTTCTTCCAATAATATGTATTTATTGAATTTGCTTTAATAGACTTCATATTTCTGCACCACCAGGTCGTTGAGACATCTCTCAAGACTTTCCTTACATTTTATACAAGATTATCGTGGAATATACGTGAGCTAATTCAAAGGTGATTTCATATTACCTACCATGGAGTTTTCCTTTGTTCAACAAAGTATTATCTTGACGGCGAGAGTACACAAAGGAAAATGAGCCAGAACAAATATAGCTTTGCTATATTTGTTCATTGAAAAAAAATTAGATCATTGAAAAAATGCAATGATCTAAAATTTCTATCATTAATTTCTCTGATGGGATGTTATGTTTAACGATTCCGGAGGAATGAAGATCGAGACTTGAACTTATAATGCAAATATTCTCAATAAATTCTGCAAGTAAATTTCCTTGTTGCTTGCACTATTCTGCCTTCTAGCTTCTGGTTTAGGGAAACCAGTGCCCATAAATTTTTGAAAGAAATATAGAAATAGTCGGGGAGATTCAAAGGTAAATTCAGCTCTTGAGATCTAACCCTAATATCAGCACTTAACATACTAGCTGGCGCTTTTAAACCCAGCAATGAACAGCCACTCGCTTAGGTAGGCCATGTTAATATTTAAAATCCGAATAAATGCCGCATGACATTCAGTCCAATCCATTTTTACCCATTAATATTCTATTGATGTCTCGTGTATAGGGTAGCAGTTTTATGCGCCATATCAATGTCAATATATATCAATATTAGTATATATGCGTGTGCACGTGTTTGTATGTATATATGTATGTATGTATATACATACATACACATGTGCATGCTTACATACATGCATATATATATATATATGTATATATATATATATATATATATATATATATATATATATATATATATATATATA
>NC_068983.1:156165237-156168145 GCF_001194135.2 Octopus bimaculoides
TATATATATATATATATATATATATATATTATATATGCATGTATTTATTTATACATATATACACATATGTATGTGCGTGTAGATGTTTGTATCCCTGCGTATATATGTACATGCTTGTGTGTTCTCTGTGTATGTGTGTGTGTGTGTGTGTGCCTGTGTCTTACGCTTATGTCTAGTCTATTAGGCTATGTTCCTTTCTTTATTAAAATTTCTACTTCCTTTTCACATTATGATCTAAAATAATTTATAATCCCTAATAACCTTATTTCCTTTCATTTCCACGGCTTTTATGGACTGCTAACTTTCTGCTATAACATTTCAACCAACTGAACTATCATTGATCATAAGCGTGACCAGTGATATGTACGTATAATATACAACGTTCCCAAAACTTGTAAGTAAATTACTCGTACAGGAAAGCATGTGTAAGGTTAGTTTCAGGTAATAATTATTTAATTTCCACTCAGACACGTGTAAATATGTCATAAATACATAATTAACTACTATAATCCCCTTTTTATAATTCTAGTATGTAATAACGCTAATCTGTGCCCCACGTACCAATTTGGAAACCTAGCGGGACATCTGGTGATCGAAGCTAACGGCGATATGTCGTGGATTTTAGACAGTACACTATAAATATAATATATGTATATTTACGTGTATATGTGGGTAAATGTATGTATCGTGAGCAAATACCGTGAGGTATTTTAGTTCGGAATCACTGGTTTACATATGAATCAGCGAAAGATGCACCCGCGCACCCACAAAGCAGGAGAACATATTCTTTATACTCTACAGTTTTCACGAACTGAGGCGATACTGAAGCAAGTTTCCAAGAGTGAATTGATCAAAATCACTACTACTACCTTCATCGGTTTGGTATTTCTTTTATCGTCTCTAATTTTCAAAATGCTAAATAAGGTACAGAAACAACAACGCAAAAATGCATACACATACCCACAAACAAGCAAACACAAGTGCACACACCTATCACACACATACACACACACACACACACACACACACACACACACACACACACACACACACACACAAATACACGCGCACCCACATATATAACGCTGGTATAATTGTAAATAAACATTAATTCATGCTCACACACATAAAATCGCGTATAAACGCACGAAGGCAAAAATACACTCGCACATACGCAAAAGCATATACGCAAACACACAAAAACACAAACACATGCGCGCGCATCTATATATGTCTGTGTTTATATATATATATATATACATATATGTAATGGAATGACAAGAGAACATGAATTACGTAATCAACTTCATTATCTTCCAGCTGTTTCTAGGATAAGAAGCAGTGCAATCTCTCCCAAATAAAGATACACTTCAATTTAAAGGCATTGTGGAAGCTATAATGTCGTGCATATGTATCTTGTGTGCAATGTCGATGAAAACTGGTAGCAAGTGTAGCACATATCACGGCTCACGTTTTCGGAAGCCACAGATTTAATGTTGTGTTGATATAGTATTATATTGCTTTCAATTTAGTATGAATATCTGAAATAAAATGAACTTTAAATTGTATACTTTCAACCTACCAATTCCGATTCAGTAATTCTTCACTTGCACTGTTACAGTATATTTTTGTAATGTGGCCCTTAAAGTTGATTGATCCAATACTTGAAATAATTCCAAGACTTACTCCACTGAGAATGAAACAAATTACATCAAACGACATTTTTTCTTCAAATGACTATTAACAAACATGGCATTTTACTTCTCATACAAGTGAGCACAATTAATATTTTTCTCAAGAATGAGATCGGCTGAAGGAATCATATTTTTGCTAATGTATCATAAATACCCTATTACTAAGCATCTAAACTATATTAAATTGGAATTTTTAATGAAGTTAGAAACATTTTATTGTGTTCTATATCTTTAAGCATATGTATAGCAGAAATAAGTTTAAATTAATATACTCACATTCTCTACGTCAGACCACAAAAAGAAATATACATTTTATAAGAGCTGCATTTCAAAAGAGAATATTCAATTTGTGCATATTAGATTCCTAAGGAACAATGCAATATATGAACGAATTCACAGCTTTTAAGTTTTGCGTTTCAGATTTCATTTAAAATAAGGATGCTCTCATTCAAATTTAACCCATAATTTATTGCGTTTAAGCCGTCATCTTCAAGGGTTAACTTTCTAAATGCTTGAACCACGTTTACTAGTAAATAAATAATAGGCATTAGGAAACATTATTACATAGTGGAAATCTGGTATTCTTTTCGATCTTCACTTCTTTCTGGCCTAGCAGATTTATATACATTGGTTACTCAAATATGCAGTTTGAACCATTAGAATTATTCGATTTATTTTTCTATGGAATACACATCCAGTTAACTAATGGAAACAGTTGTCATTCTTCTACGGCTGATAGCTCTTCTATATATACTGGTCATTCAAATATTCTGTTGGATCAGTTTATTGATTACAATTCGATAAAATATTTTGTTCTTTTCTTTTTAAAATTTAGGCTTCCGTTTAACATATGTACGTATGCTTCAAGTGCTGCACCAATTTTATCTACTTTTGGTAGTGTGAAGGACATTAAGTTCCTACAGCGATTTTATTGAATGTAAGGAATCGATGCTGCAACGTGCATCCCTAACAAATTGTCACCCCTGTACGTCACGTGATTAGAAGGCAACGCGTTTTATTTATTGTTTTTTTTTTGTAACTATTAACAGAAACAACGAAGTACTTGCAAATGCCTCTTTTATAGGGTTATTCATTAGTGTGACAGAAATTATCTTTCAATGACCGCAAGTTAATATATGTGTGTGTACGCATGCATTTATATTTATGCATGGATATATATATATATATATATATGTATATATATATATATATAT
>NC_068983.1:156173995-156174612 GCF_001194135.2 Octopus bimaculoides
ATTTATTTATACATATACATATATATTTGTTTCCGTCTATTCAAACGGTCCCTTGCACGCACAACACTCGTACAACATGCTTCCATCTCTTTTGGAACGTACACTCTGACAGACATCTCTTCTCCAGCCACACCTTCGTTTTGAAATGAAGTTTTTTGGCAAACTCGAGAATTCTTCTAGTGAAAGTTATGACGAGTTTTCAGACACATATCCTCACCAGACAACATTTCAACAGGAGAAACAAACATTTGTGTTCCAACGGTAGTCTCCTCGCTAGACGACATTCTTCTCCGCAACGGGGGAATGAACAACGCATGCTTTCTACAAGCACTTAGTGTTTTCAAATGAAAACTCGAACAGTTAAGAAATTCAACAATTCAACAAGTAACTGCAGTTATTAGCACTATTAACCCTAAGAAACAGTAATTTTTACCACGAACACATGTGCGACGCGTAAGAAACAAAAGAGACAGACGAAATACCAATTTCTTTATTGCACACAGGGGGCCAAACATAGAATGGTACAAAACAACTGATTGGGATCAGTAATGCGAATGGTTTACATAAAATATGACTTTAAAAATTTTATAAAATATAAAAAAAATCGAATGATATTA
>NC_068983.1:156174622-156175863 GCF_001194135.2 Octopus bimaculoides
CGTCTTCCATACTATCTCTTTCGCTATTGCTACAACCGTGAGAAAATAATTCTTACCTTCGTTTGTTAAAACTCCCGGTGGGTCAATTTTTATAATTGACTCAGTCGACAGCTGTACTCGTCCTTCGACCGCTAAGCATTTCGCCCGGCATGCTAACGTTTCCACCAGCTTACCGCCTTGCCAATGATAATTAACACAAAAATAAGCTAAGAATGAACGTTAGCGTGGATTTTGACAAAAACGATACACATCCTAGATCGTATGCGCTTGCGCGAGATTTGTGAGTGAGTATGCAACACTGTTTAGCAAAGAAGAAGCCCTATACAACTGTAATATTAATGTGGTCAGTTGCGATTTTGAAGTACAGAACGCTGTTTGATATCTTTTCTAGTACGTTGAAAAGACCTTTAATTTTGGGAAAGCCGGGGTTAGTCGATTTCACCGAGCCAGTGTTCGGCTGATATTTATTTTATTGACTCTTAAAGAACAAAAGATAGAATCGATCACGGCGGAATTTGAACCGAGGACGTAAAGATGGACGGAATACTGAATTTATTCGGGAGCGTTAGCAATCTTGACAGCTCGCCGCGTTTGAACGCAGTTCCTCATCAAAAGAGAAGTGTCCGAAACAGTATAGTTATTGTGTCAATTACCTCTAACTATCTACGACCTCCTATGTAGTATTCCATAAACAGGGCGGAATGTCATTTGCATATATATTTTCTTTATGTATGAAACAACTATATCAAATCTAATTCATGCCAAAATGACATTTGCACGTCAACTTCATCGGTTGTATCATTAACTTCCTCCCTATATCTCATATCACCATAGCTCTCTACACCTGTCTCCGAATCAGAACATGTATATGCTACATATTTCTTCTGTTTTAGAGAGCTAATATAACATTTCCTTATATATCTCTATAACTAAAATATTATTAAATCTTAATCATTATTTTACTTGTGCAGCCTTTTTGTTCTCTTTGACATCTGACATATATGCAAGTCATATGTAGATAAAAATAGACATACACACACAAATGCATAAACAGAGATACATATATATACATACATACATATATATATATATATATATATATATGGGAGAATATACAAAAAATAACAACAGACGAGGACAGGTGGTGTAAATAACAAAAGTATATATTAGTATGACGCTCGGGAATACGGAAAGTCTTTGACGTTTCGAGCTACGCTCTTCAACAGAAAGAATACGGAGAC
>NC_068983.1:156176197-156177558 GCF_001194135.2 Octopus bimaculoides
TATATATATATATACATATATATATATATATATATATATATATACCTATACGTGAATATATTTACACACATATGGGGAGCGAAGGGTTGTATTAATATTAGATTACCAACAGGCAAATCTACAAAGGTACATACATAGATAAAATAGCACCATATATATACAGGTGTATGTGTGTGTCTGTGCATATGCGTACTGTCTATGTATATATGCATGCATGCATGTATATATGTGTGTGTGCACTGGTGAAATGTGTATATAACCAGAATATATTATATAAGGAGAAAAGATAGTCTCACTTTCTTTTTTATAATATATGTAGCTTATGCATAATGCATCTGTATATGTATTCATGCATATGAACGTCAGCCTGTTTTTTTTAAATGTTTTGTTTGTATGTGAGTGTGTGTAAGTATGTGTGTGTGTGTGCATTTGTGTGAGCGTGTGAATGTGTGTGTGTATCAATGCACATATCATAAATGATTAAAATTTTGGTAAAAGAGCTGGAGGAAAAAAAAGTCAAAAATTTCATTTCTAAGTTTATATTATAAAATTGCATATTAGGCACTTCCTCTCTCTCTTTCCTCTTAAATATATATATATATATATATATAGATAGATAGATATATCATAGATAGATACATACATACATACAGTGATAGATAGATAGCTATACAGAGAGTAGGGAGAGAGGGAGAGGCATAAAAACGTAAATGAACACGCCCATATCTACGTAAAAACTAATTATATATTTGTGCTTATATCTGCATATATACATACTTATATATGTGTGTGTGTATGCATGTATGTAAGTTTGTGTATATATGAATAAACATATACATATATATATTTATATATACATACATGCAAATATATACATCTTTCCATAGACGTGTGAATGTGTATACGAGTACGTGTTAACGTCCTTACGTTGAAGTTTATGCATGCATTCTTCATCTGAAACCCTTGCATTTCATTATTAAGTTTTTCAATACCTAAATCGTCCAGCTGTATTAAAAATTTCTTTCATATTTCTTTATCTTCCATTCTTCTGTTGCTTTACGATGGAACATCTCTAATTATAGAGATCCAATCATTTACACCCAGCAGCAACTCCAAAATATTTCTTTACTTTTGAAACTCTCACATCAATATATATTTGATAAAGAACAATTATCCATACATTTAGAAAATAGTTTTTTCTTTCTTCTCTCAAAACTTACTCAGTTTTTTTTTCAACATAGATTCGGTACTTACACATCGATATATAACGTGGAAATTTTTCGAAACGATATATATATATATATATATATATAAAATACACATTCGCACACACATACACAAACACACCGATATAGGTATCT
>NC_068983.1:156177622-156182303 GCF_001194135.2 Octopus bimaculoides
ATATATATATATATATGTAGATATGCATATGAACATAATTATATATAAATATATATGTATATATGTGTCTGTGTATGTGTGTATGTGCGCACGTTTATAAATACACACACACAACAGACGTACATATATATATATATATATATATATATATATATATACACACACCAAATATTTTGCTTTTATATTACACATATTCATGTTTATATGGCAGAATCGTAAGGCGACGAACTGACACAATCATTAGCAGGCTGGTAGAAATGCTTGGCACCATTTCATACATCTTTACATTCTGCGTTGATATTCCGTCGGGATAGACTTTAGCTTCCATCCATTGGGGGGTCGATGAAATAAGTACAATTTGAGCATTGGATCGATTTAACCAACTTAGCCCTTTCCCCACAACCCTCTACCAAAATTTGAAACCAATAATATACATAAAACATAATATGTGTTTGTTTATAGTGCATAAGGTACGTATGTACTTGCGTACCTACATACACAGCACACACACTTGCACAGAGGCATATATATATATATATATATATATATATATATATATATAATACGAGGGATGCTTAAAATTTCCTGATTTTAAGGTTATCGCGAAAGGTCTGTTAGGAGGCCCAAACTTCGGAGTTCCTTTAGCGCGCTTAGAACAACCAAAGTGTGTAAATCTTAGAGGGGAGTATATTGAATAAAATCATAATTGACTAATTCTTCTGTATTTACTTTTATCCATTCCTTTATAATTGTCTTTATACATAATGAACTTTTTTGCTTACCATTGATTTAATCATAAACCTGATGTATTTTTTATAGACTCATTTGCTATGAATGCACTCTCATACGAGCACTTTTAAATTGTCACATCTATAAAGTCTCTCTCCTTTGAAATACCAAGTGTTGCTATAGTTAATAAAAAAAATTAACTTACTTATAAAAGAAAAGACAAGTAATACCTCACTTTATGAGGATCTGCTTTGCGAGACACGGGATTACGAGTTTTGTTTCTCAAGCACAAGATCCATATTTTGAATTATGTGTAAGTTTCTACTACCATAACAAATGCTTCTGCATGTCACCGAGAAATTTACAAAGAACAAAAAAAAAACTTCTAAGGAGACAAATCTAGACTTGTTTTTTAAAAAGAATCTGCAAATCCATCTGCGAGTGCCTACGAATCGGTGATCGCGTGTCTAGTGCGAGTGAAAATGGTTCAGAAAACTACTACAACAATAATTTTTTTTCTTTTTTTTTTTTGATAAATGATCTTCACATTTTTCTCTTTGTACAAAATATTCTTCACATTGTATTGTTGTTTTATTGCCATTAATTTACGAGTATTACAAATTTTATCAGTAAAATATTTTTCTGGTAACGAATTACGTTTTATATTATTGGGAATTATTGCTCTGCTTTACGAGTTTTCGCTTTACGAACGGAGACTGTGAATAAAGTAACTTTTATATCGAGGCATTACAGTATATTGATACATACGCATGCGCTTACATCCGTTCTTACACGAGCACACACACACTAACACACACGCAAATGTTTGTGTTAAGTGTGTATATATACGTGGTTACATATAAGGTTAATGCACAATATATGAATGTAGCTGATCCGGTGATACTCATAAAAATGCTCCTGAAATGGATCAGACAACAAACCTCATAGTAGACCAAGACAAAACAAAGCGATGTAATATATAATCCGACGCAGTTGCAGTTCACAAAACCGAATTGGTAATGGCTATTCCATTGGGAGTGTATAGAATATACTTCTACACTCCTAATGATGTATATATATATATATATATATATATATATATATATATATATGAGTTTTTATAGTTAAATGTATGTATATGTATTTGCATACATATTTTGTTTTAATGAAAATAGACACTTATATTTAAAAAATACATGTTCAAGCATACACACATATATGTACAAGTGTATGTAAATATAGGTATATGTATATATGAAAATATATAGACATATATGAGTATACATATACGTATATGTATGCCTATATATGTATGCATGTATGTAAGCACGTTTGTTGTTCGTTTATTTCTGTGTGTTGAAAAGAGGCGATCCTATAATGTGCGCAAAATTTGCTGGTTATTCGTGTAACTCACTATATCTACAAACATTAAAACCAAGTAAGGACACAACGGTATACAACAAAAATTACAACCAGTAATATACAGGAATACTGGCAATTCGAAATTGTATTGGGACTGCCTTCAACTGTAGGTCATACCTCTCTCGCGCTCTCTCTCACTCTGACCTAATCTTGAATAACCTCAACAACCTATTCTTCTTCTTCTTCTTCTTCTTCTTCTTCTTCTTCTTCTTCTTCTTCTTCTTCTTCTTCTTCTTCTTCTCCTCCTCCTCCTCCTCCTCCTCCTCCACCCTCTCTACTCCTCCTGTTCTTTCTTCCACACTCTTCTTCTGATTTTCTAGGCGAGCTGGAAGAATCCTTAGCATGCCTGAGACAACATGCTAGAGGCATACCTTCTGGCAATTTACGTTTAAAAGTTCAAATTTCGCCGAGGCCGACCTTCATCCTTTGGCGAAAATAAACACTAGTTGAGCATTCGGGTCCATGTAATCGACTTCACTTGAATTTCTGGTTTCACAATTTGATGCATCTATTCATTGTTATTAATGGGATGCTGATCTCGAAGAATCAGTAGAGCGTCGTGGTGATTGCTTTGCAGTATTAGTTGCGCTTATTTATGTTCTGAGCTCAAATTTCACTGGGTTCAACTTCGGAGTGATAGAAACTGGATGAGATATTTAACCGAGTAAAGCGACACCAATACTTCGCCGGTACTGTATTTTATCGTCCACGAAAAGAAGGGAGACAAAATTTTCCACGATAGTTTTGAACTCAGGGTGGCTAAGTTTATAACTAAAACCATTTTTCCCATGCTCTTTAGAGATTACATGGTAATTTTTCCGATGCTCAAGCACTGTGCATCATAGACCGGGCACATTTGTTATAAAGGACTGGGCAGCTTCTTTTTAAAAGTGTACTTAGATGAATAAGAATTCTGGTTTGTCATGCATTATACATTACTGGTACCGAAAATACCCAAACCAATTCTACAACAATTCAAATAATATTGGTTTCAAGTTTTGGTGCAAGGCTAACTGGTTTGGGGAAGGAGGTAAGTCGATTATATCGGACTCGGTTTGCAACCGGTACTTATTTTATCGACCCTGAAAGGGGTGAAAAGGCAAAATTGACCTCAACAGAATTTAAACTGAGAACAGGAAAAACCGACGAAATGAGCTAAGCGTTTAACCCAACGTACTGCCGATTCTTTCTTTTCTACTATCGCACAAGGCCTAGAATTTTGCAGGAGAGGACCAGTTGATTACATCGAACTCGGTGCATCACTGGTACTTAATTCATCAACCCCGAAAGGATTATAGACAAAGTCGACCCCGGTGGCATTTGAACTCAGAACGTAAAAACAGGCGAAATACCGCTGAAGCATTTTATCCGGCATGCTAACGACTCTGACAGCTCGCCGCCTTAACAATTCAAATAATATTACAATAAACCTCATAAATTATCCGATTTTCCTTCATGCGCTCCTCCAGATGTCTTTAAATAAATTTTTTAACATTAAATTAGGACTTAAACATATATCCCGAGAGATAACCGCTCTGCCTTAGTGGAGTAAATCCCGTTTCTAGTGAGAAATTTATTCATGTGTTTGTTGTTTTATATCAACTAACTGGAATACTTTCTTTACCAGACTATACAGAAAATAACCACAGTGCACGCACTGCGAGACTATTGATAGCAATCTATCAATAGTCTCGGTTCAAGTAGGATTATTCGATAATATTACTCATTTTTAGCTTTCTACTTTACACTGAATATATGTTTGCCAATTAGCTGCTTTTCTACAATTCATTTTCTTTGATATTTACTTATTTCGTTTCTAGATGCTAAGTTTCCATTATTTTGTGAGTGATAATAATGTCATTTTGGTTGTTATCCCTATGTTTTAATTAGATTTAGTATACTGATTATAATTTGCGTTGTATTCAGCTAGGTCACCTTCAAGAATATGTTTTGCGGGTAAAATCTATAATTAATTCCGTTCTTGACGGAATTGCTTCACCTGAGATGGAATTTTTTTTAATTTGTGAAAGTAGTTATATTTTATTCTATATGTATGGGTTTTGCCATAATACTTAGTAATCGAATTCAGAGGAACCGAGTTATTATTAGCCACGTGGCTTTGATGCCTAGATGTGCAGAGGAGAACACAAAGTTTATAGAGGATTTGTTACTTTTAACTTACTGATTTTTATAGGGATAAACATTGCAGATGTTTGAAATATTGGTTGTGATGCTATTGAACCATTACCTCTCTCATCTGTAGTAATTTTGCATCAAGGTGTGTTGCGTCTAAGCCTGCAGGCTTTATCGTTTAAATATATTGACACAGTTTCATGTAAGAGCAGTAACGCTGAGGTGAGTTAATCTAAACTTTCGCAAGTGCTTTTGTCTACGTATGTCATTAAGTACCCAACATATTCTTTTGGCCTTTATAAAGATATTACTATATCCAGGGGACATTCTTGGTAAATTTGCGCCTTACTACTTACTGTTTCACATACAAATTATGTATTGCTAGCCGGTGGAAGTT
>NC_068983.1:156183927-156192020 GCF_001194135.2 Octopus bimaculoides
TGTGTGTGTGTGTGTGTGTGTGTGTGTGTTATTCTGATACGAGAAAGTTGTTGCCAATGACTCCGAAGTTTCGGCCAGCTAGGCCATCGTCGTAAAATTAGTTTTATCATAACTGAACATGATCAGCTAAAAAAAAAAAATAAATAAAAATAACCAATCGCACACAAAGAAATGAAAGGCCTCTATGGAATCGATTTTCTTGCTAGAAATAACAGAGACGTGTTTTCAAATAACACAGTGTCGGCTAAAATCTATTGGGGACGTATTAAAGAACGTAATATTGTGTAGACAAAAATCAATAAATAATTGAGATGGTCACGGCTGGAAACCATTTTGATAACAGAACTGCTCGCTCAGAGTTTAACTGAAATATAAACAACAACAAAAACAGCAACCGAAAATAGAGTTAGCTTTAAAACCTTTTAGAGACAGAGATTTATAGAAATATCCTTTTCTTTTTAGTTTAATCATGGAATCTCCTGTTGCACGAACTTGCCATGTGTGAGTGAGTGTAAATACTTTGATTGGATGCTTTTTCGTCTGATATAGTACGCCATGATGGTGTTTATCACTCCTTTGGGGCTTTGTGATGGGAAGGTAGACTCATGGTAATGAATCGGAACACGCGATATACAAGATAAAAGAAAGACAGGGCGGAGAAGCAAAAGAAGACGAAGGCAACGACAACAGATGAAGAAGAACAAGAACAAGAACAGCAACAACAACAACAACAACAACAACAAAAGGAGAAGAGGTAGACAAGAAGACAAAAGGAAAGAGAAAAGAAAGCAAAAACGATAAATAAAAAAGACGGGAAAAGAAGCAAAATAAAAACAACACAACATAAACAATAGCAACTTCAACAAGAATAACGACTATGGCGGAGACAACATGAAAGAAGAAACAAGTGGAAATGGCGATAAGGCATTACATTTCTTGCTATTCCATCAAGATACAGCTAAACTGAAGAATGCTTGGCGATAACGCCAAGCATTCTTCTGTTAGTAGAGGGAAATGTCTGTTATTGTGTTACATACTTGATAAAGTTTAAATTAAGCACTTTACCTCGCGTAGTTTTTGCGCATTATAACTTCTGTAGTTTTGCTCTGAGTTATCCCTAACATAGCAGTCTTATGTTCGTTATATTCATAGTATATATATATGTGGGACTAGACTACTGAATATGTGGTTCTTCTTTTAAGATAGTAGGCTGTGTTCTGGGTGCAATTAGGCTGTTACTACTAGCAATTCAAGACTTGCATAGACCATGCAAAAGTCTTCTTTATAGTTATTGATGCTGTCTTTTACTTGTGGCCCATCCTACTACGAGAACATATAACAACATCTTTCCAAACTCGTTTGATGTTATACTTCAGAAGCTGTGCATTTACCACGCCATATCCTATCATGTTTATTCTTTCATTAAATCATAGGATGTGGTGAGAGAAGATTTCGTTAATTTTAAGGCTTTTTGGTGGGGGGAGAAAGGCAGCGACCATAGCGATTTTCAGGGCTTGTGTGACAGGTGGAATACAAAGTTAGGCGTTGTATGGTTTCCTACAAAAAGCCACATGGTGTGTTTAGACACTGAAGTTCAGAAAGATTTCTCGGACTTAAATTGAGTCGAACACAGCTGTTCTAGGCATCATTAATAGACTGAATGTTAAGAGTTAAGACTCCAATGTTAATAGAATTTCTAAAAACAAAGTACGGTACCATATTCAAGAGTACTTCACCTCTGGTTGTTTGATATGTCATTGATTACAGAATTAGCAGGACCAGCTATGTGCCCAAACAAACAGGCAGAATTTGTGGACCTCAGCTCTATAATCACACCAGCCATGACTGCTGTTCAATGGATATTTTAAACTGAAACAGACAGTTGTATTTCAAAGTTAACAAAGAGGCTTCAAGATGGATTACTGTGTGTGGGAAAAGTAGGTACGACATTTGGCAATATTCAGAAGTAGAATATCATAATTAGCAGTATTTGATACTAGTAAGACATGATTAAAATATAGGAAAACTAGGGTAATCGTTCAAGAAAACAGCAAAATATTGCACAGTGTTTCTGAAACTTTGAAGAGTACTGAAAAACGTTTCAGAAAATCTATAAATGGTATCGAGAAAAATAATGTTAAACATTGAATGGTAAAACCATTACAGTGTTGAAATGTGTTCACTAGATTATTTCAAATGAAATGCAGTTACCACCAAAATTTTATCCAAACCTGTGTGTGTGTGTGTGTGTGTGTGTGTGTGTGTGTGTGTGTGTGTGTGTGTGTGTGTGTGTGTGCGTACACATTTGTATATATTCTTTTACTTGCTTCACTCATCTGACTGCGGCCATGCTGAAGCACCACCTTATACGCGTATTGTTGTTACTATGTGAATCTTTTCAGGGTCGATATAAACAAACTTGCTGGCATTGTGCCAAAATTTGAAACCATTATCTTTATTATTATTATTATTATTATTATTATTATTATTATTATTATTATTATTATTATTATTATCATTATTATTATTAGGAAGATAAGTTATCTTTGATATATGCGCTTGTATGTTTCTGCAGAAGAAAGAGGAGCTAAATAGATAAATATATAAGGAGAAGAGCAAGTAAAATCGATTTTGTTCAATGATAAAACATACCATATTTCAACTAATTTATTTAAAATGCGTATATGACAGAAGTCACATGACTAATTTTCAGTAACTATTGCCTTCCCTTTTTGCGTCTATAGTCCACTCCCTCCACCTTTGCCACTCTTCACTCTAGTAGCTGCAAATTACAAACTAAGTCTATGCATTGTTCATAAGAATCCGAAAGAAGATTTAGACGACAACCTAATAAGAGTTTTCCCCCAACTTTTCTTTTATTCCAATCATATCCAGATCCACAGGGAAATTACTACGAAAATCTCATAGATGAGTTAAAATAAATATATCAATCTAAACATATACGTGTTAGCATACAGCACATATTCACAGAGAGCTAAACACACTTCATAGTGATGCACGACCGTGTCACTGCTCATAAAGGCATATTTGAATATAAATACACATATATAAACATCAGAGACATATGTAAGCACATACAAAGAGAATAAATTAAAACACACTCGTATATATATATATACAACTTCCAACTCCAACTAATACATTCATAAACTCACACTCGTTTTAATGAAGTCATATATGAAAGAATACCTACATTGTCAAAATCTTATATGCATATTAGTGTGTTGGAAAGTAGTAGCATGGGAAGAGAGAGAGAGAGAGTGAAAGAGAGAGAGAGAGAAAGAGAAAGAGAGAGACAAATTTGTAAATAGAAGCGTAGAAAAGATTCATTAGAGAGAGAGGTGGGGTACTAAGACGGTGAAGGAATTAGTGTCAAAGTTTAAATATCTAATTTCAAATTTTATTGGTAACGTTCATAATTACTAAAGACTAAATACGGGTACAATGTCATTTTCAGTTGACAAGACAGCGCGGCCTTGTATCTTATCTAATGTTGATAAAAGCGACTGTGATATTACACCCTTTCCCGGAGATATTATATAGATTTCGGGCGAAAGTATGATTAGTGTTAATGTTTGCGATTTGTCTGAAATATATTATATGTCATTAGGGTCCAAAAGCTACTTTTTCTGAGAGAATTTCACACAGTTGGGGGTGTTTTGATTGCTGGAATAAAATGAATAGCATAGCTGTAGTTTATGTCATATCTGCTATATTACTTTAACTATAATATATACAATCCTGAGAGCGACATGGCTGTAAGGAATGATAAATGGTCGCTTGGATATGAGAATCATCTATCGTAGGATAATGTTTCACACTAGGAAAAGTTGATCAAAACTCTGAAAAACAACAAAATACAGATTCTATTACATAATACATGCCCTGTATTATGTGTCATTTACATTGCTAAATGATTCAACCTTTAACGGCAGAACTGTTAAAGGTCCACTTTGCTACTGACGTAAATAAACGACAATTTTGATGTATGAGCTAACCCGGTGATATGGTTCGTTATTAGCTCATCTATCTTTTCTCTTAGTATTAACAGAAGGGCCTCGGTAGGTTAGAGTTGACTATGTGAATCCCCGGAAGGTTTAAGCAATTATTTTGTGATAACCAGCAGGTGCTTGTGCATACCGGTCACTCTTCTCTACCTTACTAATGTAGAACAAGATAAAATCCACAACTTTAAGTCCGATACATCCTGGGCCCAGTGTCGTAGCAGGCATTGTTCTAGGAACGCAAAAGGCTACAACATATATAACAAGATACCATGTTCAACATTCTAACAGTTTCACCAATCAACCAAATTAATTACTTCATTATCGACAAATAATGAAAAAGAAAGCTGATCTGAGCCGAATTTGAACACAGCGCAGAGATTCGGAATATGTTTGGATGCATTCTATGCATTGCCTTCACTGCTCAGCTAAATTTTCAATCTTCTTGCTATTATTACCGACATACAACAGGAATCTTTACGTTCAACGTCATGGTAGTTATTTGCTTATTAGATTCCCTTGTAAATGACTGATAATGATTTCGTCGACTGAGATGTGTATCGACATCATAAATACGGTATCATTTCAATAAGATTTCAGTGCGTAATTTAAAACAAAACAGTAGTTGTAATTCAATTATTTAATAGTAAACATAGTTAACGTTTTGCAAGAAAAATTTAAAACAAAAAAAACAAAACAAATAAAACTAATTGTTAAATTATGAAAAAATAACGTTAATTTAATGACCAATAATATTTTAATCATTTTGGCGGCTATGAGAGATTACTAATTTCGAACTTGTCACATTTCTTTAGACAAGTATAAGCAGAGGTTTCACCCATAATAGCTAAGATAATAAACTGATAATGACAAAGTCGATGGTCTCTGTTTTACACGATTAGTCGCGAAGATTAGGAAAGGTTACATTTTTGCTATAGGTCGAATATGCTGCGAGCACAATGTCGCTTTACATTCTAAATATTTTATATTTCTGTTCTAACACTTCAACCTTTACATAAGGAATATCGCACGTTTAAGTTAGTAAATGCGATGAAGTCTACGATTCGATGTTGCAGACATAACAAACTGAGTCCCATCTAAAGCAGAAGAGCTGATATTTCGTAAGAAATTTTGCATAGAGCCTCTGTAAGGAGGCCTCACCTAGCACCATGTAAAGGCCTGTTTTTTTTTTCTTACCAGAAAGACGAAGAAGAAAATCCATTCACACAACCTACAAATACAGGCAGAACTCACCATCATATATGCAAACAATCCATTAACCGTTGATTTACCACTAAATATGTCTCCTGTGGTTTGTACTAAACTTAAGTCAGTCAGGCAACTTCAAATCACCTTTAGGCTATCGGGTATGTGTAGTTATCGCACGTTCGCAGCGTGAGTGAAATAAAATTAGTCCAAGAGTAAATAAATGGGAAACGCAGGAATAGCTGTTGACAGGCTTGAAACACGCCCAATGCATATCCCGAAAACCGCTAATCTAATTACTGTTTCTGCTATTTTCAGTAGTAAAATGAAGAATTTGAGAAGTGGTTTGTTGAAAACGCCTTTTATATTACTTACAGATATATGTACAAAAGCAGAATATAGTGTCACTTCATTCCTTAAATGTTAAAATCTATGATAGAAATAGAAATCAATATTATATATCGTGTTAGATGCTGTATGAAAGTTATATGTGCCTAGAGTTTCGCGTAAGGCACATATCAAACAAATATAAATCATTGGTCTCTTTATATATCTATAAAAGAAATAATTCTGGAGAATCTGTGGAGTTTCTTAGAAAAATAAACGAAGGAAGCTTACTGTTACATACACTGTTATATATGTATACGTAATCAGGTACGCACACGTTATGTATATTCAATCATAAAAACATGCACTCACACATACAAATATATAGATACAAACACACACACACTCACATATATGCATAAATACGTCTGTGTTACATAACTTAGATACGTTTTCACTATTGTTGGTCCAGATGATTTGTAATAGAAAACCCGACCGAGTGAGGTTTTCAGACATATTTAGGTACACCATAGGCTCACTTGTCTAAGGGATTGTTGCCGGGCCAAACTTATTCGGGCGTAAGTGGCATTTCAGGTAGTTGTTCTTTTAATTTGGAGGGATTTTTCACCAAGTGTTTAATTACTTTAGAATCTTTTTTCCCTTCCTTTCAACCCTTTCTGGATCATCTTGAACAAATCAGAACCATTTGAACAAAACTGTTGTGTCGGATTGTTTATGTGGTGCAATATCGATTTTTGTAAGTGATGTACGTCACGGGGTCGTAGGCTCGGGCATTTACAAATTTGTACCAGCATCATTTTGATATATCAAAGGAATACTTGCCGAATTTTACAAATAATGTAGCAGAAACAACAGCATTAGAGATCATATAATTTGTGCTTTTTTAGTTGATTCCAGTAACGAAGGTCTATCATGATATTTATTTTAGAATTTTTAATTCACCTCCAGGATGAGTCAATCCTCATACTATATTTGGATATTGGAAGGCCAAAGCGCGCTGTATAATTTAAAGTGAGACAACGCAAATGTAGAGAAAAAAGGGTCACTGGAAATTCCTAAGAATCTAAGATCATATTGTGCGGGCCATATCGAGTTTGTAGATGTGTGCATTGTACTTGTATGCATTCCAGCATGTTATGACGACAAAGAAAACATTCACATAAATACGTACGTACATGCACAACACACACACACGTACATATATATATATAGATAGATAGATAGATAGATACATACATACATGCATACATACATACATACATACATACATATAATATACGGATATGCATACACTTAACACAAATACATAAATACAAACATATATATGCGCAGGTGTGTATGTATGTATACATACATATATACACGCACAGAAATCATGAAATTGAAATATACACATACGTAAAACACACCTTATCATGTTTGCGATTGGCAACGATTCCCCATCGAACTATGAGGTCAATTCGAGTTTTATGATTTAAAGATGCTTCATTTTCAGGAAAAATATAATTTTACAAAAACTAAAACAATAAATAAATAAATTTTAAAAAAAGACAAAAGACAACAGAACAATAAGTGCATCCTTAAATCCCCAACCAAAACATACAACACACGCAAAACTTGAAAAATTATTAAGTTTTGAAATTTATTTAACCAATTATTCAATTTACTGAGTAAAGTAATTCTCTAGAGAAGTTTTATGGTGGAAACTAATCTAATTTTAACGGCAATTAAAGTCAACTGACATTTTATGTTTGGTTACTGGGTTATATACGTCGTTGGGTAATGACATAATGAAGGTAATAAGTACTTATCTTCGCAAAAGAAAAATTTAAGCTAATTTCGGGGAAGAGGAAGTTGGAATGAGTTTGCAGAGTTGATTGTGGCTCCAGTTCTTAAGCTAAAAAATCGACAGTTTTTATCAAGCCAGTAGCGTTTTCCTATATACTTAATCAGTCATCATGCGCTTAGTCATTGATCGTTCATTATTCAACGTGAGTGTCGTACTTACATAATGTATTTCTATGTATGAGTAAGTGTCTGGGTATGTAGTTTGTATATTGGTGTATATTTCGACAGATGGACATTTGCTAACACAAAAGTTTACTTCTCGAGCAGAAATAGACACATAAAACGCAGCTCTAATCGCCTGGGATTTCTGAGATTTAAACCTTCAAAAAAAGTTATTCTCAGCTAGGAGGCTTCCTATGCGTCCTATAAACCACCCTATATGTATATATATATATATATATGAAAGAAGGTTTGAAAATGCACTTATTTTGAAAAAATATTTATTTACTTTGGTCATTGTTCTTGTTGGTTGGTAGTTGACTACTCTTTCATAGTACGTAGTGTCTTGTAAGAGTTGAGATACAGAGTTTTTGTATTGTTCTGTATCAATAATGACGACAGTGCTACCCTTATCTGCTTCTTTGATTGTGATGTCATGATTGTTTCGTAACTCATGGATGATTTTCCATTCGTTTTTACTGGTGTTGGGTTTGGGTTTAGGTTGTG
>NC_068983.1:156192736-156193818 GCF_001194135.2 Octopus bimaculoides
GCAGTTTCTTACGGTAGTAGAAAAGGAATTTTTAACTCCTATTTCTAAATTCGGTATGTGGTGAAGCAATTAGCGGACCCCTAATTATAATTATGTTTATAATTATAGTATACATATATATATATATATGTATGAGTACACAAATATTTGCATTATTTACTTATTTATTTAAATTAAGGTATTGACCTCTACTTTAGTTCTCTGCACAAAGACCTGACTGTAGATACAGAGATCTGTAGATACAATAGTCGTAGAGAGTGAAACGAGTAACAAAGTGAAAACTTCAGTTTAAGTATGGATATGTAAAGAAACTGTATACCATCTTTTGCCTTCTTTCGGTACAAAGGTTTGCAAATTTGTTGCTCTTATCGTTGAATACAAAAGAAAACGAGAAAGGCACTAACAAAGAGAACAATAATAATATGAATTAAAGTCATTTCAGAGAGATACATGTTGGTACATGACATTATAATGCTTAAAATGCGGATAGAAAAGGGGCCATGTAAATTATAACAGAGAGAATGAAGTTGCGTTATTGATGACGAGGGGATGGAAATGGTGATGGTGACAATGAAATGCAGGAGACGGAGGGTGGTATTAGGATGATCATGATGTTGACGGCGATGCTAACGACGTCGAGCAAAAGAGGCGATATTGTCAATGAGTGTAAGACGAGATGTAAATGCAGATTAAAGGAATATTAACAAGAAATTCAAAACAAAAAAAAATAAGCAATAATAAATCCTGATAGATTTACTGATAAAGAAGAAAATGCGGAAGAAAAGATCAGGAAGATGCTGTTGATAATGCTGGGTAAACGAGGAAAACATCAAGTAAAGAAGAAAGCGAATTAATCACACATGAGACGCGAAGACAAGATGATGAGATTTATGAAATATACAAAAATTTAATATATTTTCCAATATCACATATCAAATACATATTATATATATATATATGAATATATGTTTGTACATATGTGTGCAATTATGTATGTAGACGTGTATTTCTGTGTGTATGCGCGTATGGGTGTTTTTGTATTCATATATATATGTATATAGATAGATAGATATAGAAATAGA
>NC_068983.1:156194049-156194521 GCF_001194135.2 Octopus bimaculoides
AGATAGATAGATAGATAGATAGATAGATAGATAGATAGATAGATGAGAGTACGAGTACCAAAATAGATTTCGAATATTTTCATTAAACCGTATTTCTGCCGGTAAACACGCATACAGGTGTATTCCTATCTACATACCCGCGTATACATCACCATGGTTAATATAAACGTATAAATAATCGTATAGTATAGAAGATAATGTAATTTAACCCTACAAACGATAGAAAATGAGAAACGAAATTTTCTTCAAATTATTTTATGTAAAATAAAACAGAATTCAAAACTAGGGAATATAATGTAGATTGATGCACAAACACATATGGCCTTATATAGACCGAAAGTTTTACGCATATATACATACTTACAAAATCATATATATTTAAGGAGAGAGAGATAGAGAGCGAGAGCGAGAGAGCGAGAGCGAGAGAGCGAGAGCGAGAGAGCGAGAGCGAGAGCGAGAGAGAGAGAGAGAG
>NC_068983.1:156194531-156199279 GCF_001194135.2 Octopus bimaculoides
CGAGAGAGAGAGCGCGAGAGCGAGAGAGAGAGAGAGAGTGAGCGAGAGAGAGAGAGAGAGAGAGATATAGCTTGAGAATAGTGTGATGCAAACACATTTGAAAAAATGAAAACAAAAATGATATTTGGTTATAGTAAAATATGACCACTTGTGTACAAATTCATTACAGGTTAATATTTATCAGTGAAAAATTCAGCAATAGAAAGAGTAATTGAAATAAAATACATATATATCAACTACAGGTATAGTGGAGATCAATCATTAACATTCGGCGTCATGGAGGGGTAACCAAAATTTACCAGCGAAAATCAGGAATATACGATTCATTTTGGAGAAAAACCGTGAAGGAAGAGAAATGTGTAATGAGTATGCATTTACGCTATACGGTATAAGAAAGAAGTGCTATATCTGATTTACATCGGAAGCTTGCAGTATCAAAAATGTCACATACAATGAATGGAAAATAATTTTTAAAACGGTGACGATTGGAAAGAATCTGGAAGAGCCTCAGTTGTTAATTACTAGTAGAGTAAATCTATTTTAATCGGAATATCTTGTCAATGTTTACTAGCAAAATTTCAAAAGGTAATTTAAGAAAATATATAATTGGATGTGTTTCTGCAAAGCAGAAATAAATCCATTACACGGAAAAAAATTAGCTAATTTTATGACGAAAATACGGCCTGTCTAACCTAAAATTCAATGATTACTGCGATGGTAAGAATATCATCTCAGGTAAACAAGCAGCTGGGAAGAAGTTCAGGGATGTATTGAGCAACTTCTAATTAACAAAAATGTTGTCAGAGATGCGACAGCATAGAAAGTACTTGGTTACTCTCTGATTAGATTACAAAAGCGGGAAAAAAAGAACGACATCAATAAATCTATTTTGCACCCACCAACCACCTTCTGGATGCTACAGGCTGTTTATCAACAGCCTGGCTTTGTCCTTGATTGTCATTCTGAAGTTAAATACAATTAGTGATTGTATGTTCACAAAGGGTACACTATCGTTTGCGCATATATCCAGCAAACATTCTGTCTGATAGTGTTTCTAATTTTAGTAGACACATTTTTCTTCTTTTGTTTGTAAGAATATAAGAATATCAACAATGACAGGTTTGGCTGTAGGATTACGAAGCTCGCTTTTTAGCTACGTACTTTTGGGTTCAGTGCCAGTGCATAGCAGCTTTTGGCACCTGTCTGATTCTATAGCACCACTCAGACAAATACCTTGAGAGTGAATTTGATAAACAGAAACTTAGAGAGCTCTTTATATATTTCTATATGTACGTCTTTATGAGTCTCTGATGTGTGTGTCCGTCTCCCCACCGATTGACAACCGGTGTTTGTTTATGTCCCTGTAAACTAGCGTTTCAGCAATATAAACCGTTCGGATTAATACAAAACATAACAAGTACTGTGGGTCAATTTATTCGAGCAAACCTTTGAATGTATTAGTCGAACGAATAAAAGGAAAAGAAATGTAAGTTATTGGCTCATAGGAGATCAAAAACATTCAAATTGACGCATAGTTTGGTGGATGGATGACATGAAAACAGTGAGGAGAAACAACTTGACTGTACCACAACACTCTTTGTACATAGAAGTATAGTCTCGCCAAGAGAGATGTTCCGACCTGATTGTAAAACGAAGGTAACTACAAATTTGTTTAGCAATATTCCTATCAATGGTTTATTTTTTCACCTGTGTCAGAGGAAGAATGCTTTCGCCACTTAGAAATGGACGAAATATATACCCTATGCTGAAGCTTGTTACAGAAAAATGTCTTCTCATAATATGAAATCCTATAAAAAAGTATAGACCTCTAAACTTATTGTATGCGTTTAATCAATAGCATAAAATGTGTTTGCTGAAACAGTACTAACAAGCATTGGGTTGGTCGGCATGGAACTAGAAAGTTCTATATTAGCATTGATATCGACCTCACGTACCTAAAAGGAAAAACAAGATTTGCAGAAGTGTAACATGGATCGAAACTGCATTTGGATGGCGTATCATAAATATTTCGCAACATTTACAAACTACTAATCAACGAAGGTAACCTATGAATAAAATATAATCGTGGGAGTTAAAAGGGAGTACTCCAAAAGTATGCCCTAACTGATAAATAAGACAATTGTATTAGGGGATGTGCTACTGTTGAGAATTCATACATGCTTCTAGAACTTTATAGTCAGGTGTGTATATTTAGGTGTGTCTTCAGATTATAGGGGTTCACAAAAGACTGTAGCAAAACTGAAAGTTGGTCAGTCGATGTGTCACTAAGTTTAGTTATTTTTGACGTGATTTGGATAATAATAATCTTAATCTTTTGTTTTGAGAATGTGAAGGTTAAAGCTCAGAGTTTAGTCCACCTCT
Organism: Octopus bimaculoides; assembly: GCF_001194135.2. NCBI lineage: Eukaryota > Metazoa > Mollusca > Cephalopoda > Octopoda > Octopodidae > Octopus > Octopus bimaculoides. The sequence continues at coordinate 156,196,914 of NC_068983.1, forward strand.
GTCATTAGGTGTGCTTATTTAGACATGTCAGCGTTTAGGTAATGGAATTTTTAAAGGTTCACAAAAGAATGTAACTAGTAGATAAGCTATAGTTTGTTGGTAGGCTGGTGTCATTAAGGGTTTTCACCTATTTACATTGGGAGGGTGTTACTTATCCCAAAAGCATGTCATGGTATTATTTGTGTAGACACTTTTTCAATTTTATGTTTCAATGTTCAAAAGAGGAGATACCTCGGTGTAATTGTTTTTGTCCGAATATGTAATTTATCTCATCGTTCTAAAAAATAATTGATTACCACTGAGAAATTTTAACGTTTGCGTTTTAAGCGCAAATATATATACAGATACATAAATATATATGTGTGTATGTGTGTGCGTGTGTGTGTTTGTGCGTGTATATATATATATATATATATATATATATATATATATATATATACATCATGCGGGCACATACATTCTATATTGTATGTACACTACGTTATATAAGAATATATTTATATAAAGTCTGAACGTAATGCAATTTTCTACGCAAGTATAAGGCGAACTTTCTTACAAATTCCAAATGGAATTGAATATTAGTAGTGTGAAGATTGTCTATAAATATTCCAAAGATTCTCCATTTGAGTTTTTCCTAGAATGAATATATGGACATACTTCCACATATGCAAACTACATGAACGTATATAGAACTAATTAGTGGATACACGCATATGTGGACTAAAGAGATATGCACTCCCATTATATGACTGCAAGTACATTAAATCACACATACATATTCTATATATCTGACCTATTAGTAGCCAGTTTTAATGGTGCTAGGAACTTTAAATGTCAAAGAAATCATAATATGCATACATATTTTATGTAGGCAATAGCTAAACGAAACCAGAAGTTTGCAATAGAATCAAAACAAAAATAATTGAGCAATGGTTTCGTGGAATCAGTCGAAGTATAACGAAATTATATGCGTTATTACGGTGTGTTCCATTAGGTCAGAAGTTCGAATTCTGAAAAACCAGATTTTATATGTCTTCACCCTGCAATGGATAAAGTAATTATCCATCAAGTTTTAGAGTAAATATGAATTGGAATTTCATATCACCAAGATTGTCTACTTGTATATATGAATAAAGTTTAAAAACTAGAAATCCAAAATCGTTTCGTCTTACTTTGTAAATGTATATCTTTTCGTTGATATTTGTCCACGTGTTAGACTTCAAATGGCAAAGTAATTATGAACACAAAACATAAACGTATACAATATTTACAGAATTGCTATATTTACAGTTTCCCTAATGTCCACTAAAATACAAATATGGGCGGGTGTGTTCTAAGTACTTTTACAAACATTCACTGCATTAATACACACATCTATCTATCTATCTATCTATCTATCTATCTATCTATCTACATGTGTGTATGTATCTTTGTGACTGCTAGTATATTTGTATATATATGAGTGTGCCTGTGTAATACTTTGTCAGTATTGATATTTTATAGAAACAACACTACAATTAGAAATCTTCTCAAATCTGAAAAAGACCCAAGTTTATTGTTGTGTAACAAGCTCAGCTCTGAAGCAGCAGACCATGGCATACTGATAGTTTTGGTGTTTGTCCGGAGACCCCACCACGCACACACACATACACACACAACACACAACGAAACACACGTACACACATTCAATCTCTTTCTCTCTCTCTCGCGCGCGCGAAAAGAAATGCGTTGTGTTCAGATCTGGAGAGGCCTAGACACCGCCATCTTTAAAACGTTCAAAACGAGCCGCATGGTAAAACGGCTTTTCTACCGAACTTATCAAGAGTTCAGGAATGAAGTAAGGAGGGAAGTATATGTCTTATACTGTTTAAGGCGAGCTCAGAGATACACGATATATGTACCGGCAAAGATATATATTACTGATGACCAGATATACTTCTATTTAATATTCTATTCATTAAATATGCTTTGGTCTATGAAACAATTTAAACAATACACGGGTAGATAGACATTTAGATGGAAAGCAGAGAAAGCTAGGTAGATTGCAGACACAACAAGCAAAAAATAATGCGTACGTAGCTATGAGAATATGAAACAGAGGGTTATGCTATCGAGATAGAATATGTGAATATAAGATTCCTTAAATGATAATCTCGAATCAGTCTGTCTAGTCACGAAATAACTGATCAATAAACAGTTTTTTTCTCAGTTCACCTTTCAACCAGTTTTATTGTGTTTTATGTTTTGTAGTTGTATTTATTATTACTATTATCAATTTTGCTTGTACTGTTGTTGTTTTATTGTAAACTATAATTTCTTTCACATTGTTTTCTTCGGATCTGTAATTGGTTTTCTACATATGTGTG
>NC_068983.1:156199534-156202703 GCF_001194135.2 Octopus bimaculoides
ATATATATATATATATATATATATATAAGACATATATGGGGCGGGAATAAGCTCTTCTATTGGACATGTCGCGTTGAAAACTTCAATATAACTTATTGGAAGCAATTTCCCGTGAAGTTTTACGACTACACCAGTCTTTCTTTACTTTCATTATATTATAACCGTAAACAAATTGTCAAAAATGTCTCCATTTCCAGTTTTGCTCACTTATTGATTATCTTAAAGATTAACTCAAATTATTTTGTTCTTTGCTTTCTTCATGTTTCATTTATAATGAAAGGGCTGAGGCTGTAATCAGGTAAGAGTGATGTGGTTAGTATTTTATAAATGTCTCTACACTGACGACTGAAAAAAATGATAAACTGTTCGTAAGATGGTTATTTTAACAGGTTGCAATTATGGTGAAGAAAAATTTATCAAATATTCATAACGAATCTTAAACGCGAATAGTATATTACGCTTCATGAAAAGAATAGAAAATGTTGTGTGAAGTAGGACGAGTGAAAGTGTTATTTTAGTAGCAAGCTCTAGAGAGTTGGGGTCTTTGTCGTCGGTCGCCTTCGATATGACGGAGATAAGAGGACAACTTGTTTTGCGTTTAGAGATAGTATTTTTGGAAAAAAGAGAACCGGGGAATACTGCTATGGAAGCCAATACGAATGTTCTTATCTTCAATAATGAGCACCGTCCCAGATGTAGATATTAAATTCTATAGAGGGTTTTACTTGAGTGCTGTCGAGAGTCAGTATCTGTTTGAAGATGGGGGACTTGTGAGAGATGTGGACCTCAAGAGTAGTGTTATGGTTATGTAAAGGTGCGTAGGTTAGAGGTTAGGGTATTCGGTTCATGATCGCAATCTCGTGCGTTCGATTCCCGGAGGCACGCTGTGTCCTTGAGCAAGATACTTCATTTTAGATTGCTCCAGTGCACTCAGCTCGGAAAAATGAGTTGTTCCTGTATTTCATATGGCTAGCTTTATTACACTCTGTGCCACGCTGAATTTTCCTGAAAATTAAGTTAAGAGTACACGTGTCTGTGGCGAGCCCGGTCACTTGCACGTTAATTTCACGAGCAAGCTGTTCCGTTGATCGGATCAACTGGAACCCATGTCGTCGTAACCGACGGAGTGCCAGTTATATTCTTAAGACGAAATCAGCAGTAGAGATTGTCAGAGTATGTGACGCATATCATTTTGCATCGGGATTTTGGTGTGTCTGTTGTAACGTGGATGCAAAACAAACAGATCACTTGTACGTCTAGAAGTGCTATCTATGAAGCCATCTTTGTTAAGATAAACTGGGCAAGCATATTCCTCGACTCTGCAGCTGTCTTAATTTTAAAGGGGAATATAGTGTTGGTTGCTATTTCTGTTGAGTGTCAATTAAGAAGCTGTCAAATACACGGGTTATCTTTTATATTACAGATTATAATCTTGTAGAAGATATATTCGTCATCAAAATACAATAGCTGATCGAAATACTGGATTTTTTCAGGTGTTGAATATTGCATTCTTCACGTACACTGTAAACATGTAGTAAGTTTGGTGACTCACAGAGGGACTTGAGACTCATAAGATTATTGTGTGAGACATGTTAAAAGACATGAGGATAATTTTGGTTTCCTTAGTTGTTTCGGATGGATAAGAGGTGAAACGTATTTCTTGCAGAGAATAATTAGCGCCGTACCTTCGTCTGTAGATATTTAAGCATCGCTTTGTCAGCAGTTCGCAGTTCTGTGAGCTAAATCGAAAACGAGCACTAAATGCCTAGAAAAGCACTAAATGCCTAAAAAAAAGCACTAAATGCGTGTGCGTGTGTGTATCTGTGTGTGTGTTATAGTATTTGTATTGAATTTATCCCTACCACCGCTTGGCAACTTACCGTATCTTAGCTGTTCCGCAAAAGCGCAGGATAGTATAAGAAGTAGACATAAGAAATACGCGAGTCAAATTCGTTCGAGTAACCCTTCCAAGCGGTGCCCCAGCATAACTGCACTCCAATGAGTAAAACAAGAAAAAGATTAATAATAAAATATATAATTAGGCTGCGTTTATTTGGAAACGCCTGAAAGAGAAATAAATTACCTACCTAAGTTGTTGCTGTTTAGCCTTTGATCAACTCTTATTTTGCATTCCAACTGTGGTCATAATGAGTTTTATGGGGTTATGGAGGACTGAATTATCGAATGCCATCTTTCCGTAATTATGACGCTAAGATATAATTAATTTGAGGAATATGTTACTGCTATTTGTAGCAGGTCTAGTGACCAAACAACCACATAGAAACTCACTCATTTACACAATTGTAGAGTGGGAAGATGTTGATAAATAAATACGTCAAAGTCAGTTACAGTTTATAGTGGATTAAAGATTTTTAAAACGCCATTATGATTTTATGGGGAACCAAATTCGAAATGTGACAAACGTGTGTTTTAATGACGTTACTGAAATGCAGTAATTAGAACATAAGAAATGAATAAACAGTGTTATAATTCCAAACATTTTCTTCGTGACGTATATTGTCCTATAATCTACATAAGCCAAATGATATTTCAAGTAATTTATTTCTTTTGATGACAAATATTTCAAATTTGAGACCATCCTTATATTTAACATCTTATTTAACTATGCATTAATGAGACTTTATTTGTGGAGAGCATACAAGACTATAGACATGTGAGTCCATAGAATAAATTAATAAGATTGTTCTGTTTCTATATGCTTTCATGTGCTCTAAAAATCCCATTGGAAACAACTCTGTGAAGCCCACGATTCTGGATTAGGAAAAAAATATCCGTCGATTTCAACGATGAGTATCAACTAGTTCGATAAACTGATGTACTGGTATTTAGTTAATGTGGAAGTACCTCAACACTCATCAGTGCTTTAATCTTACTTCCCAGTCAAAATCAGCATGACAGAGCATACTAGAAACAACAGGTAAAGACATGGTTTCTGAGATAACTTCCTTGTAAGTTTAAATGGAAGATCATATTTTGAAATACACTCCTCAGAAACATGAATGACAAAATAGGAAAAGGTAATTTCCATAGGATTTGAGTTGTAATTTAACGCACAGCAAAAAATAACATAATTCATACGGAACCTTGTGTGTGTGTGTGTGTGTGTGTGTGTGTGTGTGTGTGTGTGTGTGTGTGTGTGTGTGTGTGT
>NC_068983.1:156202764-156203782 GCF_001194135.2 Octopus bimaculoides
GTGTGTGTGTGTGTGTGTGTGTGTGTGTGTGTGTGTGTGTGTGTGTGTGTGTGTGTGTGTGTGTGTGTGTGTGTGTGTGAACCAACGGAAGTTATTTTTTGCATAATTCTAACAGAAGGAAATCTAGTGAAGTTGTAATATGTTAACTGCAGAAGGTCTCAGTACATTATAATGAGAAATTGAAAGAGAAATATGATGCTTAATTCTACGCACGTGTGAAACATGGACCGAAAGTGAAAATGACCTTAAAATTGTACGACGCGACCTCATTTCTAGGGTTCTCCATGTCCCGTTCTCCCCTGCTTTCCCCATCTCTTTGTGCCGCTTTCTTTCACCTTCACCTATAGAACATAAAGTATCAATTTTCTGCTGGCTTTCTTTTATTTTCAATTATAGAACATACATAGGGTTTGAAACATCAGCAGCTGCCTCTCACTCGCTATCTGTCTTTCAACTTCTCCTATAGAAGCTTGTTTTCTGTCTCTGTTTCGTTCTCTTGTCTCTCTGTCTTTTCCTCATTCTGCGTTTCATACCGTAGAGATAAGATGTATGTACGTGTATATGAAATGGACGCGTGTGCGTGTGAGAGAGAGAGAGAGAGAGAGAGAGAGAGAGAGATTGAGTGAGTGAGTGAGTGAATAAGTCAGTGAGTCAGTAAAGGTGTGTATTGTAATGATGGGTATCTTTTAAGGTACACACTCATATAGAAAATGTGAAGTCATTATCGTCGTCGTCGTATAATATGCTTACGATAGTTGAGATATGGAAAGATTATAATTTTAAATTTTTGTAATGGAAATATGTCAATGAAAATAAAATTTGGTTGGTAGCGGAAATAGTACTAAATATTTTGATATTTGATACGTCAAAATCGGCAACTCGGTTTTGGGCTGCATTAGGAACATACGTACACACGCACACACACACACACATACAAACTCTCTTTTATAGTTATATATATATATGTATATATATACATATACATATATACACATACATACATAAATGTTTATATGCC
>NC_068983.1:156204320-156207041 GCF_001194135.2 Octopus bimaculoides
TATATATATATATATATATATATATATATATATATATATATATGTATATATATACATATACATATATACACATACATACATAAATGTTTATATGCCTGTCTAACGATATTCGTATGATAATTTTGGTATATATATATGTACGTATGTATGCATATATATATATATACACATGTGTGTGTGTGAGTGTGTGTGTATGTATCTATGCATATATATGTATGCATATTTGTCCGACAGTGTGTACAGACAAACTGTCAGAGGGCGATGGTCTGACGCATATGCATAGAAATGTATAGAAATTTACAAGGAGTGATTAAGTATACAGGCGAAGGGCTGAAATTATTGAGTTAAATTATAATCTGTGGAAAACTTAAAGAAAACTCTAGAACAGGGAAAAATCGAATACAATGGAAGAAAGAAAAAATGCAATTAATACAAGATATCAGGATAAAGTAATAAGATTAGAAAGTGGTCATGAATTGAAGTAAAGAATTGAAGCAGAATGCCAGTTATATGCTTTAAACTTTTGGTGAATTTAAAGAACTTAAGTGTGATGAATAGTGCGTCGTTCTACAATTTCACAGGCGAAGGTTTAATACAATTTCCTTTCACGAATTCAACAACAAATACAAATAAAATTTTTAATTTTTTCTCGTCATATTTTATTTGACTTATACATGTACATATATTTGTATTCTATTTCAACTCCATTTTTCCCCTTTTTTTCTTTTTTGACTGTCAAAAATATCAGACAAAGTTTTCTTGCAAACAATTTAATACTCTCGGGTTTTAGGAAAATAGTTTCTGTATCGATAGATTTATATCGAAATCAATCATCAAACAAGTTAACATTGTCAGAAATATATTCTCTTCTCTTTTTCACTGACCACAGAGTTTCATCCAGTTTCACCACTTCTTCCTTCCCCTTTAACATTGTTATTGCTTCTATCATTATTGTTCTTCTTCTTCTTCTTCTTCTTCTAATTATTATTATTATTATTATTATTATTATTATTATTATTATTATTATTATTATTATTATTATTATTATTATTATTATTATTCCTCGGTAAAAATGCACAGGACTCTTTAGTCATCTGTCAAGTTACAGCAAGGACCCCAAACAGATAATAGTTTCCTTAAGAAGTGTGCTGCGCCCATTAAGGCTGCTTTTTGCAAGACATCAATCTTGCATGGGATTTCCAGTTGCTTTAAGAAGTCTTGAAGTTTCAAAGGAATTGAACCCAACGCTCCGATCACCACTGGTATCACATTTACATTACCCTCTCGCATTTCATACAGTCTTGACATTTCCACTTTTATTTCGGGGTACTAGGTGATTTTTTAAACCTCTTTACTCACGACATTCATCTCATTTGGTATGGCTACATCAATGATCTGACAGTATTTGTCTCTCTTACTCAATATGACTATATCTTGCCGACAGTGTTCGATTACAAAATCCGTCTGAAATTCATAGTCCCAGAGTATCTTTACCTTTCTATCTTCCTGCATAACTTCGTTTGCTACATGCTCATACAAGTTCTCTGTTACTTCATATTGGTGTTAACAGCATAAGAGCCAATGAAGATACACACTTTATCGTGGCTGCATTTGTATTCTTTTTATGCAAGGCTCTCAGATCCATTTACCAAGTGAGTCACATTTTCCACACTCTTTCCGCAGAGTCTGCATTTCTGGGTGTCAGAAACTTTATAGATGTTATACTTCACTGAATTGGTAGCGAAAGCCTGGTCTTGTGCAGCAATAATCAGGCTTACAGTGGCACGCTTCAAATCACCTCGCTCAAGCCATGCCACGATGCTGTATCATCCTTAACGTCTTGTGCATTCCTTTCAAACTGTCCATGCATTCTCATTTAAAGAAAATAAAGTCTTTTTTCTCTTCTCGTCAGGTCTTTGGTTAAACTCTGCCTTACTCATCATTTCATCTGTATTTATACCCATATCTTTCGAAGCATATTGCAGCAGGTCTTCATCAGCATTTATCAAATACCCGGCAAGCGTTCTCCTTTCACTCCATATACAATAGCCTATAATAATTACTCTTCTGCCACCATTCTTTCTTTTCATATAGTACGTTAATCCTCAAATGGACTAAGGAGGAAATATAAACACAGGATAGAAGAACGAGAAAGTTGATGACGCTACATGGGGCGCTACGCCCTAAAGTAAATGTAAACAGACTGTATATGAAAAGTTCCTGAATAAGGTTTGCTTAGGATGATGAACAAAACGCCCATGTTTTCAGAGATGAATTATTCAAACCCCAAAGGATTCCTCTCAACATATGGCTATGATGCTCCCCCACTACATCTGCACGTGATCACAGATGCACATATCGTCAGCCACAACTGGTTAACGTCAAGCAACCGGCGAGCGAACTTGTGGTATTGAGCAGAATATTTGCTGTAGCCCATTTTAGTTAATGTGTTATACAGTGCAGTACTGTACTGTATTTTTATTTATTAACTTATTAATTTTAAGGCGTGAAAATGCTTATTTTACCACAGAAATAATTAAAATCTGAAATAATATAAATGACTATCGGCCACAGAAACCCACGATATAGTGAGGAGTCCGCGATATAAATTTATATATATTAGCCAGAAAACCAGAAAAGTCTGTCATGCACTGAGGGTGCGATAGGTGAACCGCGATAGGTGAACCACGATATGGCGAGAGATTACTGTATATATATATA
>NC_068983.1:156207542-156210073 GCF_001194135.2 Octopus bimaculoides
TATATATAAGGATTATAAGCATATACACACAGAGACATACAGATGAAGGAATTGTCGAAGTCCTATGGTACTGTGACGTATGAATTTGAGCAAATCATTTCTTAAATTACAAAGAGTGTTTATATGTATATATAGATATATTTTATTTTGAGGGTTCTCTTTCATATTCTTTTTAAAATTCGACTTGAAGAAACCACATAGCTAAAAAGAATATAAAAAATAAATTAGATCATCAAGAACAGCTGGCACAATATGAGAATTTACGACAGAATGAATAATAAAATGAAAACTAACTACAAAACGTCAGCGAGAAACAAGCAGTAACATGTAGCTTTTATGGAGTTGTTAAAACTACTTGAAACACACAATTCAAGTTGGCCTCAAATCATTTGAAAGTTTCGTTAAACAATCCTTTCTACTTCAGGCATCAGGCCTCAAAATTTGGTGGTGTCTGTTTTAGGCTATTCGATCTACATCGACCACAATTCTCAGCTATTTTACTGACACCGAAAGACGAAAAACATGTTCGAACTCGGTGGAATATGAAAACTGAACATAAAGACGGACGAAATGCTACTAAGCATTTTGTCTGGCGTGCTAATAATTCTGCAAACTCACCTCCTTACATTCGTTAAATAATGTATCCCGAAACATAGCCTGCCCCAGACTGGTTGAATGCTAACGACTGAAACTGATCTTAGGTCTACTCTAACAGAGTAGTGCTGAGTTATATAACAACTCAACTAAAACAGTCACTATAAATAGTTACACCGACAGAGCTGACAATTCTGGTTCTATAGAATCATTCATTTCCAACTCTTGTTGGTTTATAGTGTTTAGTTATTCATCGGCTTTCTTCATATCATCGACTTATTCATATCAAAATATTACTTATTACTAGACACAAAGACATACACATATACATATTTAAATATATGCACGCACGTACACAAAGAAGCACATGCGCAAAGATATGTATACACATACTCGTGTTCAGGCGACAATCACGTACCTTTCCATATACAAGCCTATACACCCAAACAAACATTACGTAATATATTTCTGTTTTCTGACATTTTTGTTGGCTGTTTACCATCGTTGGTTGTTTACCATCGTTGGTTGTTTACCATTGGGTCGTCTATAGCGACGACCATCATGAAAACGATGACATCATTAGCAGTTACGATGAAGGGATAAAGAGGAAGTGTAGGAGGAGGTAGAAATAAGGGAAGGAGTCGATGATTGTATTATTATTATTATTATTATTATTATTATTATTATTATTATTATTGTCGTTATTATTTTCATTATTATTATCACTCATTATTACCCTTTATTATTATACGAAAACTAACAGCTTATTTTGCTGATTAAGATGGAAAGCTGACCCCAGTGTTTCACTGGTACTTAATTTATGGACCCCAAAAGGATGAAAGGCAAAGTCGACGTCGGCGGAATTTGAACTCAGAACGTGGTGACGGGAGGAGAAGAAGAAGAAGAAGAAGAAGAAGAAGAAGAAGAAGAAGAAGAAGAAGAAGAAGAAGAAGAAGAAGAAGAAGAAGAACAACAACAACAACAACAACAACAACAACAACAACAACAACAACAACAACAACAGCAACAACAACAAGAAGAAGAAGAACAACAACAACAACAGCAACAACAACAACAACAACAACAACAACAATAGCAATCAAAACCCCCATTGCTACTATCTTCACAATCATCTGTATCATTATCATCATCATCATCGTCATCACCATCAACGTCATTGTTGTCGCAAGCAAGAGCCGCAGAAGTATTGTGATGCTTAACAAAATAAATTATATTTTTCTTCTTAATCTATATCCACTCTATTTAATCTATATCTTATCGTTATTATTTAAACTGCCATACCATTTTAAGAAGTCGTTTATGATGTCCTTGCATTTAAGACCACCACAACTACTGCTACCACCTCCCCGCCATCACCGTCGCCATTAGATTTGCCCACACAAATGTCACCTCAGCAAATATTATGAAATTCCATTAATCATCTGAAATCATGTTTTCTCCTCTCAGTGACATTGCAATATTTCTGATACGTACCCATAATTCAATCTGGACACACACTGAGAACAACGCCTACTATCGCATAGACACGCACGCATAGATAGACTTATGTGCATATGTGTGTGTGTATATATATATATATATATATATGCGTATGTGTGTGTGTGTATGTGTGTGTGAGTATGCGTGTGAGTTTAAGAGTGTGCGTGTGTGTGTGTATGGTTGTACGCTTGTGTGTAGGTGTAAGTATATGTATGTATTAATATATGCATGAATGCACGCATATCTACTCAAGCACACGCAGATTTTATATATACAGCTGTAAGGTAAGAAGTTTAATTCACAATCAGATGGTTTTTCCAGGTTCAGTGCCACTGCGTGGCACCTTGGACAAGTGACTTATATAAGCGTGTGTGAGTTGTGTGTTTGTTTGTGTACACACACATACACACACACACACACACACACACACACACACA
>NC_068983.1:156211732-156212694 GCF_001194135.2 Octopus bimaculoides
AAAGGGGCCGATAGAATTGGTACTAGGCCAACAAAGAATAAGTACTGGCGTCCATTTGTTCGACAAAAGGTGGCGCTCCAGCGTGGCCGCAGTCAAATGACTGAAACAAATAAAAGAATATACACGTATATGTATATATTCTGGTGAAGTAGCGAGTTGGATGTTGCCGCTCGTCTTTGTGCCTCCTGCAGCGATGTGGGTTCATCCGGTATTGCAGATAAAAAAATTGTCCAGACGCTTTTTGAAAACTTCGAAGTCTACACCTTGCAGATCCCTGATGTTCTGTGGTAGGGCATTAAAAAGTTGTGGTTTCGTGAATCACAAGCTATTATAATATTGGGGTCGTGTCCTCGATGGAGAAAATGGGACCTTTGGTACTATGCAGTGCTATCCAGTTCGGGGATTGTTATAGATTTCGATTCCGAAATGTGTAGCCTCCATTATATTCCATATGTATAGCACTGGATATCTGTCAGGTCTACTCTCTAGAGAGTAGAGTCCCAGATCCTTCAACCTTGTGTTTTACTGAGTCTATCTTCTTTGTGTAGTGGCTTTGGATCGCTTCTGGTTCCGCATTTAGTTTTACCCTCTGTGGGGACCACAGTTAGAAACAGTAGTCCAGACGGCTGTCCTTCCCTGAGGACGTTATAATTGACCACATCTATTGTATACCATGTAATAAAAGATAAGAGAAGTTGCTGATAAGGTAAGAAGTTCCTCCAGAGATTGAAAGTGTCATATTGTCTGGAAGATTTTGTCGATTAGAGATTTTGAAAATGAAACGAATTTGCCACAACTATATTCAGGAATCAGATGAAATGAAAATAGTTATATAACACAGATTAACATGAATTTTACGTATCTCAGAAGGCCCATTATGCACATAGGAAACACACGCATGTATATATGTGCGTGTGTTTGTGTGTGTGTGTGTGTGTGTGTGTGTGTGTGTGTGTGTGTGT
>NC_068983.1:156212734-156213818 GCF_001194135.2 Octopus bimaculoides
TGTGTGTGTGTGTGTGTGTGTGTGTGTGTGTGTGTGTGTGTGTGTGTGTGTGTGTGTAATTCTTCACCTCTGGGAGGCAAGGATCTATTACGATTATTTGGTCAATAGTCCGGGCTCAATGAGAACGGGTTAATACCCTTAGACCATTTTTGGGGATATGACTAGTATTGACTGTGTCCCGCGAAAGACGAATCAAAATTGGTTTCAACGCAGGAGTTCACATTAATTATCTTGCAAACCAATACAAAATCGAGATGAATGTCGTGATACCTATTCTCAATATCTAGTTGAGTTAAACATCTTCTGAGATTCCTTTATAACAGATAAATGTACTAATAATCCTCTGATCGGAAACTTATTTCCAACGGATAGAGTAACGACGCATAGCAGTTATCTACTGGGATTATCTGCCAGATGTCGGGCGAACTGAGTTAATTTAGAATATAGTCTCGCTGCAAGCAAACAAGCAGAAGACTTGAACTCGTTTACTAATATGCAGCGAAGCAATATATTGTTCGCTCAAGCTCATGTTCTCTACACACACACAGATACGTACGCATTCATAGTTCCACATGCGCATACACACACACAAACACACACACACATACACACACAACACGCACACATGCGCGCGCCAACATATCTGTACGGGCGGGTATCTGTGTCTATAGATAAACAGAAATACAAATAAACACACAGGCAGACAGATATGCTGACACAGAACTATATATCATCATCACCATCATCATTATCATTATCATTATCGTCATTACCGTCATCATTATCATGATGATCATCATCATCATTGTCGATGTCGTCATTTAACATCCGGGTTCTACGCTGCCATGTATTGTACGAATGGACAGGACCTCAGGAGACGGAGGAGTACATATATGTATCCGTGTACGATTGTATGTGTGTATACATGCATGTATACAGACGCACATTGTTGGCTTTATATAATTTGATATCTCTTAATAACTATATGTATAGAAATATACGTTTATAGATATATGTATGTAGATAGATAGAATGACAGACAGACAGATAGATAGATAGATAGATAGATAGATAGATAGATAGA
>NC_068983.1:156213828-156216470 GCF_001194135.2 Octopus bimaculoides
ATAGATAGATAGATAGATAGATAGATAGATAGATAAATAGATAGGTAGAGAGAGAGAGAGATACATAGAGAGATACATTGATAAATAGATAGATAGATAGATAGATAGATAGATAGATAGATAGACAGATAGATAGATAGATAGATAGATATAGGTATACATACTGTATGTATATATACAAATACATATATTTTCATACACTTTGTGTGTGTTTATGTATTATATATATACACATACACACATACATACATGCATACGTGAGTGCATACATACATAAATACATTCGCATACACACACACACACACACACACACACACACACACACACATATATATATATATATATATATATATATTTGATCGTAATTATATGAAACTTCTATGCGTTAGCCAACAGCTAGTCATCGTATTGACTTTACGAGATAGTATACAGAATCGTAAGATAAGTGGGGAAATATAACCGTCATTGTATGAATGTATAGACAGTATAATTCACCAGGTAAATAAATTTTGTTACGGTTCAAAAATTACATTGTACTATTATAATAACGTTATGTCGAGAAAAAAAGCTAAACCTAAGTCAAAATAAGCATAAAAAATTATATCCCTTTGCGTTGAAGTCAGAATTTGACTAAATATTTCAGTAGCATAGTTTGAATGTATCTAGACAGTTCCAGCAAGATATTGAAAAGAATCTATATTCGCCTTGAGAATCTTGGATGCATGTGTGAAGTTATCCTGTTTTCTTTCTTTTCTTCTTTCTCTCTTTCTTTGTTTCTTTCTTTTTCTTTTTTGCTCTTTTCTTCTCTGCGTTGTGTGTACGTTGCATATCTACATGTGCTTCAGTTTCTCTACCTCTCTTTCTCTCATTCTATCTCCCCTCACTCTCTCTATCTCTGTCTCTGTCTTCCTCCCCTCTCTCTCTCTGTCTTCCTCCCCTCTCTCTGTCTTTCTCTCTTTCTCTCTCTCTTTCTCTCTCTCTTTCTCGCACTTTCTTCTTCTTCTTCTTCTTCTTATTCTCTTACTCGCGCTCTCTCACTCTATCTATCTATCTATATTTCTTTCACACACACACACTCTCTCTCTCTCTCTCTCTCTCCCTCTCTCTCTCTCTCTCTCACTCACCCCAACTGTGTTTGTCTTTCGGTGAGTGTATGCTGGGAAATGTTTCGAGATATGGAGAAGATTTTCTTTTCATTCTGCAGCCCAGATCACATTTTCTCAAGCTTTTAAGTTTTCCATTTATCGATCGAATCCGGAAGAACTTTTGTTACGAAATATTGACTGATTTTGACCTTTCATATCTTGACCTGCATAGGCATTGAAAACAGGTTATGTAACACATCAACCTCAGTAGCGATTTGTGTTACAGTGAAAGCAACTAGCCTTAAGACCCTTCCACAATAATGTTATTTCATGAAACAACACTACGTTTAATATCCGACAGTCGTTTCTTCTTCGAAGTAAGGCATTGATATTGCGAATTGGCATGGTGAAAATATTTTTTAGTAATCCACCAGCACATGCATTATTATGTAAGTTGGATTGACCGATTTATCAGACCCCAACTTTGTATAGCTCAGAATTCTTTAAGCTAGAGGTAATACATTGATTTTCCTGAACCTTTGTTCCAAGGTTTTTCCGGATTACTGATTTTCCTGAACCAGGGGTGATCACCTAGGTCAACACGCTCTAAATTAAGCAAATATTAACTTCAAATATTTAAATGAAATTCAGGTACTTGTACGTTAGTATAAATGATAAAAGTTTATTAATATTGTACTACGCAATATCGACTAAGCCCTGATAGTCCTGCATGAATCTAAGACGCCGCCCCAGTCACCACCTGGCACGAAACAGCGGGAGGCTCCTCAGAATACCCCCAAACACGTGAACGAATCTGATGGCCACGCTACTGTCGGGACATCGTCGATCACAACTCTGACGGCATGAGCAAACCAGTAAGTTCTGAGTTCAAATTCCGCTTACGTTATAAATGCGTTTCATCATTTTGCGTTCCTAAAATAAGTACTAGCTGAGTTCTGGGGTTGACGTAATTGACAAACGTCCATCTCATAAAATCAATAGCATTTTGCCAAAACTTCAAGCCATTATTATTATTATTATTATTGCCTTGCACAGCTTTCAACGCTAAAGATGCACTACAATGTCAGCTGTTCACTACCAGTGAACTAAGGTAACTATTAATATTACTATCATTATCATCATCATCATCATCATCATCATCATCATCATCATCATTATTATTATTATTATTATTATTATTATTATTATTATTAAGGCAGCAATCTGACAGAATCGTTAGCACGCCGGACGAAATGCTTAGCGGTATTTCACCCGTCGTTACGTTCTGCGTTCAAATTCCGCCGAGGTCAGCTTTGTCTTTTATTCTTTCGGGGTAGATAAATTAAGTGCCATTTGTGTACAGGGGTCGATCTAATCGACTGGCCCTTCCCGCTAAATTTCAGGCCATGTGCCTATACTAGAAAGGATTATTATTATTATTATTATTATCATTATTATTATTATTATTATTATTATTATTATTATTATTATCATTATTATCATTATTATTATTATTATTATTATTATTATTATTATTATTATTAAGACGGCATGCTA
>NC_068983.1:156217438-156219057 GCF_001194135.2 Octopus bimaculoides
AGCTTTTGTTGTTTCTTCTTCTTCTTCTTCGCATTTGTTAGGTAGATTGATTTCTTGTTTGTATTTGTCAGCTTCCTTAAATACTGAAAACAGTTTTTTGTTTTGCTCGTGTTTTGTGGCTATTTGTATTAGTTTCCCTTGCTTCTGGAGTAGGTATTTTTGCAGTCCTATGGTGGTTATTTTATTATTATTATTATTATTATTATTATTATCATTATTATCATTATTATTATTATTATTATTATTATTATTATTATTATTATTAAGACGGCATGCTAGCAGAATCGTTAGCGCGCTGGAAGAAATGCTTAGCGTTATTTAACCCGTAACTATGTTCTGAGTTCAAATTCCGCCGAGGGGGAAATCGCCTTTCATCCTTTCGAGGTCGATGAAATAAGAACCGGTTGAGTACTGGGGTCGATGCTATCGACTTATCCCCTCCACCCAATTTGCTGGCATTGAGCCAAAATTTGAAATCATTACCATTATTACATGGCAGAATCATTAAAACGCCGGAAAAAAGACATGGTTTGAGGTGTTACGCCCGACCCTTTACGTTGTGAGTTCAAACCTTACGAAGGAATTTGATATTAAGACGTATTGTTGTTGTGATCATCAAGATCATGATCTTCACAACCACCATCATGAGTAATAGTAGAATTAGTACTCGTATTATCGTTATTATTATCAGTAACATATCAACGTCAGTAATCAGTATCATAATTGACTTAGACCTAAAAGTTTGGTGCGTGTATTTGTGAGAACGAAACACTAATGGAAGCGTCTTAAAACGTTTCTTTGCATTATTTTAAGCATATTGATGGACGAGTTGTATCGATAAATAAAAGTTACAGGCGCAGTGACAATGCGTCAGCATTGAGTCTAAAGTGATATTTTTTTTATTTTATATATTTGTATTTATGCTTATTTATTTTTGCAATACAGCTGCCACTAACTTTCTCGGGTTATCATTTCAATATGTGTGCCATAGTCTGTAATGATATGTGATAGAGTGATTTGCCATTCAATATATTTTGTCTAAATTTACCACAGTGGAAACAAAACAAGCATACAAATATAACTTTAGACAGACAGGTACATCATCGCTCCTAAAAACATTATTTATTCTTCGGAAATATTCGTGGCAAGATTATGTGCCGCAACAATATTGATAGATCGGCTGTACACGCTGAAGAAATGTAATTGTCATGTTTTAAAGTTTATTCACTCACACACACTATCACTCCTCCCCTTTCTCTCTTGCTGTCTCTCACACACGCATACATGCACACATACATGCAAAACACACACGTTTATATATATATATATTTTTGTGTGCGTGTGTTTGTGTGTGTGTGTGTGTGTGTGTGTGTGTGTGTATGTGTGTGTGTGTTTGTGTGCGTGTGTGTGTGTTTTAATATTTCGATTAGGCATTGCGATCTACATTGGTGTAGAACACAATATGCGTATGTTTCAGAACAAAGGGAAAGATGAGAAAAAAAGCTGTATCTCTTTTTCTTATTGCTCTCTCTCTCTCTCTCTCTCTGTCCCTCTTTCGCTCTCTGTATAGACACTCAGTAGAGAGAGCGGTAATAACAGATGACACAGGAATATACATA
>NC_068983.1:156221205-156223255 GCF_001194135.2 Octopus bimaculoides
ACTTCTGCTTTTCGGTAGTAAAATTGCGAACAAGACATCCTTATTATTTTTATATTATTTATTATCATACATCCATATATATGTACATGTATATATACATGTATATATACATATGTATATGCATGTATGTATGTATATATCTATGTTCGTATTCATGCATGCATGATGTATGTATGAATGTATATATGTATATATATTACGAAATATATATATACCAAAACATGTAATCTGTGATTGCATGTGCGCATGTATGTGAGTGCGTTTGTGTGTGTTTGTGTGTGCGTGTGTGTGTGTGTATGTGTGTGTGTGTGTGTTTGAAATCTTATACAATTATTCCAATCAATTTAGGTTCTCTTTGTTTGACTAGGACCAATTCGTATCATCGCAACAAGAATCCATCCTACATGGATTTAATCTCAATTGTGTCTTCATTTTGAAAAGATATCTTTCTTTCTCACTGAACAAACATGAGAAGGGATGTGCCGGTATGTAAATCGTTTGACACCAAGATACAACGAATTAACACGGGCAAATGAAGAACCGGAGATAAAGCGAGAGAAATGTTCGCGTGCCATAGCATTAGCAGCAGAGTGAAGTATGTTAGTAATTCATTTGAACGTGATAAAAGTAATTCCCAATTTTAATAGTGAGATCAATAGATTCATGATTTCATTGTTAGAAAATAATCCTCTTCGGAGATGAAATTCTGAAAGCAAATAGCGAAATCTAACTAAATCAACTCCTTAAGCAATATGAATGAATTTTTCTACCGAGTTTATTCAATTGTAAACTCAACATTGTAAGTTAATTTCAGCTGGAATATCCTGTGGCTACATACATAAGACAGCTTCTTGGAGAAATACCGGCACTCACCAACGTTTGATTTCAGTGGTTTTCTGCAGTTCAATAGTAAACCATGTCATTGATATTATATCCGTATAAGGTTTACAACACAACATTCCGAAAAAAAAAATGTACTGACACGTGAAATTGCTCTCAGTCTCCGACCGGATACTATTTACTAATATGGTGCATGTACATATTCAAGCAATTTGAACCAGCAAGAAACTTTCCAGACAGGAAGCTGCTGATTTCGAAGCTGGGGGAATATCAATTAGGAAGATTATTTGTAACACATACGCACACACAACCATACATAGACACGGGTATATATATATATATATATATATATATATATAATATAATATAATATAATATAATATAATATAATATAAATATATGATTTGTATTATATAATATATAACTGCCGAGGTAGAGTGTGGAAGGAGTAAACCCAGGAAGACGTCGGACGAAACGGTGAGAAAGAATCTTCAGGCGTAGGGACTCACACCGGGGATAACAAGACGCTGGGGCTTTCGGCGGGTTCCTATCTGACGCAAACACGTCAAACTGAGTCAATTTAAGGTTGTCTTTGCATTCAGGCATATCCCTTGTATGCCCTTTCATCTGAATGATCCTAACCATGCGTAATCGTAGCTGATGGTGCCAAGTAAAAATACCCGTATCAGCACACGTGCTGGGGCTGCGTGAAAGCATGCAGTATACTCTGTAAATTATATGGCATTAGGAAAGCATTTAGCAGTAGAAACAATGCCAAGATTGATACGGAACCCGGACAGCACTTCAGTTGGCCAGCTCCTCTCAAACAGTCAAACACACGCCAGCAGCCGCCTGGATTACTGATCCCAATTGTAATCACCGCAAGGTATGAAACTGGTGGCAAACTTGAGGTCTTCAACAGGCGTCTGGATAAATTTTTATCTGAGTTAGCAGATGAACTCACAATACATCAGGTTAGAGGATGAGTAATAAACGTAGAGTGGAAGAAGAAGAAGAAGAAGAAGAAGAAGAAGAAGAAGAAGAAGAAGAAGAAGAAGAAGAAGAAGGAGGAGAAGGAGAAGAAGAAGAAGAAGAAGAAGAAGAAGAAGAAGAAGAAGAAGAAGGAGAAGGAGAAGAAGAAGAAGAAGAAGAAGAAGAAGAAGGAGGAGGAGGAGAAGAAGAAGAAGAAGAAGAAGAAGAAGAAGAAGAA
>NC_068983.1:156224760-156227079 GCF_001194135.2 Octopus bimaculoides
TATATATATATATATATATATATATACATACACATAACTAGGTTCACAGTTGTTGATCTTCAAAATTGTATGTTATGCAATTTACATCTTTTCTGCCTGTTGTTCTAAAAATTGTTTGTCTTTATAGAGAGTAAGTGACTCAGTTCGCTAACAGAATACGTACACATGATTGGATGAGGATGAGGTAAATGTGATTTTTTTTTCAGTTTTGCGCTATGTCGGTGTGTTAAGGTCATGTGACAGTTGCGCTGGGAAATCGTGTCAAAGTATATGCCGAGTAGATAAGTCAAGTAACAGTCAGAACAATATGTATCAAAGATGAAATTCGTCTCTGAATTTAGGACTGTTTAGCCTTTTGGATGTGTCCTTTAAGCGCGTGAGCAGCTATAAACTTGTTTTGCCAATACGTAGTGACATGTTTTTGCGTTGTATGTTCCCTTAAGTGAATGATGTAGTCTAAATTTGGTCTGTCCATTGTAGTCTTCGCTGTATCCATTGCAGCTGATGCGATATATTAAAATTTTTTGACGAACACGTGAAGTGGTTTTTGACAGGTCAATATAATAAGCAACAGTTGAATACTGAGATCGATGTAATCGATTAACCCACTTCTCGAACATTTGAGGTCGTGTGCTTATAGTAGAAAGATTATTACATTCAGTATAAATTATGGAATATATTCCACTATTTCTAAGATACTAGGGGATTATTTTAAAAAATTTACTTTGTTCTTCTAGAAAGTCGATTGACTGAAGAAAGTAACAATAGCTTAAATCGTGCAGTTTGGTCCTCAGCTACGTAGAGACACATTCTGAGGAAGTTCAGTCGTGCCATTGGTCTCCAAGAATGGAACTCATATCGGGTGACAACTAAATAACTACGCAGCTAGAAAAAATAATTTAGAAAACAGCGGAAAATAATTTTTAAATAATGAAAGAAAACTGAATTACAGCGTCGAAATATGTGTTAAATGAAAATAATAAAGACAGAAACCTAAGAAATAAGATCGGCTAAAATATAGGATTAAAACGTATTCCTCAAATCCTGCATACTTGTAAAATGCTATTATAAACTAAACATATGCATATGTGCAATATACAATCCAGAACATTAAAGAAAATATCAACATTAATCGGATCGATATAATCCATTTATTAAACAAGGAACTATTTAAGCATAATAAAAATAAAGATAAGAAGAACCGTAACAGAAAACTGCAAAATTGAAAAAAGAAACAAAATATTTTTGTTAAGAATCGGTACGCCATTAGAAATTTCATGAAATTTAACGAAGAAAGAAATAGCCACATTTTTATAACATATGGAGTCTCATAAACAGATGCGCCAGTAGTAAAGAAACAAGTGAACAGAAAATGTTCAAAGTAAGCTTTAGAGAATTACAAAATATGGAAAATTCTGAAAAGTAATTTCTTTAAAAAACAAAATTAAGGAAGAAACGAAGATTTTGATAAAACAATGCTAAAACTAAATAGGAGATTTATATACGTCTGGCAAAAATATTACAAGTTAATTATTCAGGAAAATGATTTTTACCTGTATCCTTCTTTAAGCTGTGACATTTTCTTGAAATTGCTGTATTATTATTATTATTATTATTATTATTATTATTATTATTATTATTATTATGATTATGATTATTATTATTAATAATAATAATAATAATAATAATAATAATAATAATAATAATAATAATAATAATAATAATAATAAAAATAATAATCATAATGATAATAATAATAGCAAAAATAATAATAATAATAATAATAATAATAATAATAATAATAATAATAATAATAATAATAATAATAATAATAATGTTCTTTTCATTTGTTTCGGATGGAATAGAGGTAAAATATGAAAATGTTGATTTAGATGCATCGTGGTGTCGGGATTCATGTCATTATTCTTAGATCTCATATATTTGGGAAGTATTCTGCGTATATACCTGCATCCATGAACATGGTAAAAGTTGATTGAATGATATATACGTTTCCTCATTCAAAAATTAGCTTTCAGCATTCGTCTAGCGAAAATAGTTATTTTAATCCTTTCACCAAGATGATTACATTTCTATTAAAAAGCAATTGAAAAAAAAAACATTAATGAGATTTCATTTTTTGGTTATTTTTCATTACTTCGAAAAAATTCAACAAATGCGCGGAAAAAAATGTTTTGGAGAACAGTGAAAAGAAGAGTAAGAAAACATGTCACAGAAAAGCAGAAAATAGAGTTAAAACGATAACATGACAGAAAAAAATTTAGTTATCAAATTTTCTTTCCACTCTAAAGATTTACTGGT
>NC_068983.1:156229320-156233812 GCF_001194135.2 Octopus bimaculoides
TATACACACACACAAACACCCTTTTCCGTATACGAAAATAATCACGAATTTACCAATATTTCCTTTAATTGAGAACTTATCATCATTATCTGCAAATCAGTTTTTGAAGATACTATAAAGTATATCATACGTACATACACATACCCAAACACACCAAAAACTTACCCTTTATCGCAAGCATGCATACGTTATCGTTTGACCACAGAGGAAATTATCATTTTGTCTCTATCTGTATAAAATTTCACACGGAACATTGACTTTACAGCCACATGCTGGCAATAACAAAGCTGTTGCCTATTTTGTTTTTCGTTTGTAAGTGGGAATTTTTTGTACTTTATTCTCGCTTTCTTCAGCCATCAGTTCGATATTTATTATTTAACGAAATATCTGTGAACTTCAATAGAGATAAACCTAACCTTTTTCTAATTGTTCAAAGTGCTTTCGATTTCAGTCAGAAGCAATTTCCTTTGATTTTTATTTAGCTCTCTCAGCTTATCTATATTATGCAAATTACTACTTCTATGTTTCTCGTATCCACTCTCTATTTCAGATAAACAGAGTCACTTTTAATGACAATTCATAGAATCGTATATCAAAAATATTGATATACTGTACGTGCGCTTTATTTTCTTGACTTGCAAAAGATTTAAATCGTAGTCGATGCCAGTAGACTATAAAGTTCAGGGCATAAAGGGAAATAACTCATTACTACAGCTGTTTGACGATCACAAGAATTTGCCTCAATATACTACTCATCTACGAAGTTCTTATGGGTTGAGGGAAAGGCTGCATTAAATAATTTGATTTACCTTCTGACACCTTCTTACCTCTTAATTTATGAAAAAATATTTATTGCCTGTTGAAAATATTTTACTGTATCACAATGTGCTGGATTCAATCCCATCGGCGTATATTATCTTTTTATCCTTACCGGTTAGATCAAACAACTGGTTGTTATTGTTGCTGTCATTATTGTGCCTATTGTTGTTACTATTTGGCTCTTATCAAACTGATCTGTGATACGAGACATTCTAGTTGTGATCATTTTGACCTCTTATTGCGTGCAAAGTTTATATGATATAACGTATCGTTTCTTGAACAGTGTGCTTTATTTGAGGGAGATTCGTTTGCTAATTCAAGGAGGTCGGTGTGGGAGAAATTACAGGCTACTTGATAATTAGATTTCGTCAACTATGACCCGATCCCCAAAAATGGATCTCTGCTCATGGTACGAATTTCTCCCATTTACATTATTATTCTGATTGTCACATTTCTTCGAGTCGTACTCTTCTAATAAGCGTAACAATGGAACGATATTATTACGGGAGGCAACTGACCGAATCTTTAGTCTCAAGAAATCACATGGTATTTTCTGTACAGTTATGTTCTCCCACCATCTCTGGCTAATGTCATTTTGGCTTTCAACCTTTCGATATGGATATCATAGATTACCAATTTTGTCAATTGAGCCCTCCCCTCAAAATTGCTCTGGTAATTTTAAAAAATAAATAAAATAATAATAATAATAATAATAATAATAATAATAATAATAATAATAATAATAATAATAAAGGCAATAATAATTTTTACTGTATTTGCTACAACACCACAACGGGATACAATGGACGTTAAACAAAGTATTTACATGATCGGTAGGCGTGAGGAACGAAAAAGTAAAGGTATACAAAAATGAGAAAATTATAAAAACATCAGTCTTTATTATATAATTATAAATAATATAATCGAATACAAATTGATTAAACAAGTTATAATTTAATCAGAAAAATAAACATAAAAATATTTACACTTTTAGCTCACACACGATTGGGTCAAGTTAGAATCTCTACGCCTGTCTCTAGTCAACCATAGATCGTATTGATGTTTCGTGTACTCCAAAAAATACCAGTTAACGTTTTCAACATAGTTGATCTATGAAGCAATCCATGTGATTTTATATATATTACGATAAGCGCCTATTGTTTTATTAGAATTCCAATGTCCTTCATTATGTACTTGTATTTTACTACCCAAGTTACTGGGGCACAAGGAAATAGGTGGGAGTATACCTAACTATTTCAGTTAGTGTTTTGGTTGAGTTTTCAGTCCTGAATGTATAATTGTTAGTAAAATAAGTTTTAAGCATTTCAATCAAAAGAATATCTCATGGTATTTCTTTTACTGCAACTTTCAACTGACGTTTTGTCAGCTACTGGAACGAATAACTATGTTTAAAGCATAGATATACTTTTATCTTTACTCCCTCTTAAATCCATTTCTCGGGTAACATATACTCTTTGTCTTTATGCAATTCTCCAAGATATATTTTTTCTGGGAACGTTCTGAAATCTACAATCTTTGTTTGAGTGACTATAGGTGCAGAATAAGATGTTTTAACAGTATACTATATGCACTGTCAAATATATTTTTATATTCATGACTTATGATATTTGTGTTGCTGTCCGCGGTGTTATCTTTAAAAATATTTTCTGCGAATATATTAAATATACTAGAAGACTGATATTAGCAAACGCTATAATGTAGTTTCGGGATTATTTGGAGAAGAGAAAGGTTAAATGAAGGACCCTTACTAACCACATGGTTCCGGGTTCAGTCCCACTACGTAGTACCTTGGGCAAGTGTCTTCTACTATAGCCTCGGGCCCACCAAAGCCTTGTGAGTGGATTTGGTAGACGGAAACTGAAAGAAGCCCGTCGTATATATGTATATATGTATGTGTGTGTATATGTTTGTGTGTCTGTATTTGTCCCCCCAACTTCGCTTGACAACCGTTGCTGGTGTGTTTACGTCCCCGTAACTTAGCGGTTCGGCAAAAAGAGACCGATAGACTAAGTACTAGGCTTACAAAGAATAAGTCCTTGGGTCGATCTGCTCGACTAAAGGCGGTGCCTCAGCATGGCCGCAGTCAAATGACTGAAACAAGTAAAAGTTTTTTTTTTTTTTTTTTTTTTTTTTAAAGGTTACAATAATAAAGCGCAGTTTATAAAACAAATGAAAAATTACATTGAAAATATTAAGGTGCAAAACTATGGCACAAACACTATAACAAATATTTGAAAGAAGTTAAAATATTCGTAATGAGGAAAGCATCAGGACTCGATCTGCTCTTTGATTACAAGATGAAAGGGTTTACGGTTCTTCATGATATCAAAGTGACGCAACTAAATGAATGCACAATAGGGAACGTGTTAGTTAGGTAGTGTACAAAATACGTCTGTGAGGCCCAGTAGTACAAAGCCAGGCTTATATCCTCAATACAATGAAAAATATATATATGAAGAGCCCCAAAATAACTTTACTACAAACAGCGCAAAAATCCACTTCCTAAGGCTCAGGTTTATAGGATGAGTAAAGACTTCCGTAATATAGCAACTCAGTGAAACAGATGAAAATATTAGTTATCATCATATAGGAACATCATCCCTACCTTTGAAAGGATTGTTCCATTCGATACTATTGACTGCATTACTTTATTAGTAATTTATATTTTCCACACCAAATGTATGAAAAGCGAATCGCACACCGAGTAGTTTTGAACTTAGAACGAAGACAATCAGAACAAATCTCGTGAAGTATTCTTTTCCGAAGCATGATACGTCTACCAAGAATATGAAGAAGAAAAAAAGAAGAGGAACTAACAAGGAGAAGGGAGGAGGATAATTTGTAGCAGTAGCAGTAGTAGTAGTAGTAGTAGTAGTAGTAGTAGTAGTAGTAGTAGTAGTAGTAGTAGTAGTAGTAGTAGTAGTAGTAGTGGTAGTAAAGGAAAGGAGAAAGAGGATGTAGAAGAATAACCGCAAAAAGCTTCTAGAATTTGAGAAAGACAACAATCTACTCAAAAAATTAAATGAAATAAAATGTAAAAATGTGTGCGTGGATGTACGAGTTTGTGTGCGAGTATGTATATGTGTTTGAGAGATAGATAGATAGAGAGAGAGAGAGAGAGTGTGTGTGTGTGTGTGTGTGTTAAGAATGGGAAGAATATAAAAACCTACAGATATAAGAAATATACAAACTTGATAACATTAAATATGTATTATGAAATTGCGATGATAAATATCGGAGACTTAAACTGTCA
Organism: Octopus bimaculoides; assembly: GCF_001194135.2. Lineage (NCBI taxonomy): Eukaryota > Metazoa > Mollusca > Cephalopoda > Octopoda > Octopodidae > Octopus > Octopus bimaculoides. Next base: position 156,233,414 of record NC_068983.1, read on the forward strand.
ACAAGAATTTAGATAGTAGTAGGGAAGTATTAATGTTTTTACCGCATCAGATGAGAATATAATAAGCTCCTTTCATTTTTTTTTTAATAAAACCAAACCTATAAAAACGACCTCGTGTATATATATGCGTGTCTGTGTATTTGCATGTGTTTGTGTGCGTGTGTGTGTGTGCGTGCGTGCGTGTGTGTGTGTGTGTATGTCTGTGTATGTATGTATGCATGTACATCCTGAAACATATAGGTGTTCCTTTATGCATTTATTTAGATATATATTCATTCTGTATATATATATATATATATATATACACACACACACACACACACATATATATATATATATATATGTATGTATATATGTATGTATGTATATACACACATAATATATGGATATCTATATAAC
>NC_068983.1:156233909-156236419 GCF_001194135.2 Octopus bimaculoides
ATATATATATATATATATATATATATATATAAACACACATTGATAGATACACAGACACAGAGATAATAGATACATCCACACACGCGCACATACTGCGTTACAATTTGTATGAGTATTCATACATATATGTGACGAGTGGTGGCACGTACGTAGCAAGAGGAATGTTGAATTTAATTCATCTGTACATTTTACTAGCTTTGGCAAAGTCAATCTTGTAGAAAATTCGATCGATTTCATGTTTTCTCGCCAAACCGTTTTAGTTTAAGGAAATCAACACAAAAATCCGTGAGATTGAATTTTCTATAACTTCTTTCCTCAAAACAGTACTATTTAACATGTTCTCTTTGTCTTTTTCCTTTGCACATTATATATTGTCTCCTTTGCCAACAAGCCCTTTAGATAACTTTTTATACTTTTGTCCTAATTTCTCATATCTACAATTTTTATGTATGTGTGTTTATGTGAGCGCAGTTATGTATGTTACTTGCTAACTCTTGTTCTGGTTCTAGAGGATGGATGGTAGCCATGCTGTGTCACTATCTGAGATAGTTTAGTTGATCATATCTTCACGGAAATTTATTTTAAAATCTTTTATATATTACTTTTACTGTGACAAACATAGAAAACGACACGGTAAAAGCTATCTGCAGCACCTATATACACACTTGTGAATATACAAATACATAAATATTCAAACAAACAGACAGGTAGACACACAGGCAGACAGATAGGTAAATAGATAGACAGACAGACAGATAGATAGATAGATAGATAGATAGATAGATAGATATAAGCATGTTTGGGAATGTGTATATGTGTGCGTGCGTGCGTGTGTTTGTGTGTGTGCGCGCGCGTGTGCATTACTTAAGTTCATATTCCCAAAGTCTTTTGTATGTAGTTATACCCTCAATACCAGCACCGACCAACTTGTTGGCACTCCGTCGCTTACGACGTCGAGGGTTCTAGTTGAACGTGAAATTAACGTGCAAGTGACTGAGCACTCCACACACACGTGTACCCTTAACATAATTCTCGGGGATATTCAGCGTGACACAGTGTGACAAGGCTGGCCCTTTGAAATACAGGTACAACAGAAACGGGAAGAAAGAGTCAGAGAAAGTTGTGGAAGAGTACAGCAGAGTTCGCCACCATCTTCTGTCGGAGCCTCGTGGGGCTTTAGGTGATTTCGCTCAATAAACACTCACAACGGCCGGTCTGGAAATCGAAACCACGATCTTACGACCGCGAGTCCGCTGCCCTAACCACTGGGCCATTGCGCCTCCACCCCGACCAACTGCCACCACGCTATTCAATCTTTCATCATATGACTGTCTCTCTGCTTCTCTCACTTTCAAGCTTTCTCTTTCTTTTCTCTCTCATGCTCTTGCATCATGCCATTACTTTATTCCTCCTCATTCTCGTTGTCATCTCTCTGACACTCTCTCTCTCTCTCTCTCTCTCTCTCTCTCTCTCTCTCTCTCTCTTTCTCTCTCTCTTTCTCTCCCTTTCTTTCACTTCTATACTCCTACGCTACCATTCGATTTCCTCTTTCCTCTCGTAATAGTGAAAGTAATATAAAAAAAAAATGATCCCTCGAAATAAAATAGCAATGTTACTATTTTATCAAATTAATTATTTATTATTGTACTGCAGGTGAATACATTTCAGGTAATGAAAATGGCATAACCGATTTTAATTAATTTAAGTGGGAAGTCAAATTTTGCGTGTACAAGTTCCAGTTACCTCCAGGAATATGGTTCTAAGAATATATTTTCTATTAGCATCATGTCCAATCTCCGTGACAAGAGTTTGGCCCAAAAATTCGAAACAATTGAGATAGTTAGAAAGTATTGTGCCAATGCAAAAGTTAATCTATAATACTTGCTGAATGACCTGCAACACCAAAACTGCTTTTTACTTGCACTAATGAGGAATCAAGTTATTCTGTGCAGGCCATCAGAGAGATCCTTACGGATACGTATAAGCAAATGCACACACACACATCAATAGATTCCCCTACATGTGCGTGTGTATGTGCGGCTGTGAATGCGTGCAAATGACGTGTGTGCGCTTGTGTGCGTCTTTGTGTGTTCTCTGTTCAATTAAATATAATAATAGAGTTTTAGCTTGAGAAATATTCCCAAATGGTTATGCAATAAGAATTCAAAGGATATGTATGTATTTGTGTGTGTGTGTTTGTGTGTGTGTGTATGTGTGTGTGTGTGTGTATATATATACGGACATATATTTGTGTATACCTATATATGTATATAGATAGATAGATAGACATATAGATAGATAGATAGACAAATAGATAGATAGATAGATAGATAGATAGATAGATAGATAGATAGATAGATAGATAGATAGATAGAGAGAGAGACCGATAGACAGATAGATAGATAGATAGATAGATAGATAGATAGATAGATAGATAGATAGATAGATAGATAGATAGATTCAAGGTGAATATGGTGCCTAAGTTTAGGCCCAAGAATTAAGTATAGTAT
>NC_068983.1:156237224-156238168 GCF_001194135.2 Octopus bimaculoides
ATATATATATATATATATATATATATATATATAATTCTATATGTATATGCATATATATAAACGAATATACATATATACATACATACCTATATACATATATATATACATGTATGTATATATATATATATATATGTGTATGTGCGTGTTTGTGTGTGTATGTATTTGTGTGTGTGTGTATGTGTGTGTATGTGTGTGTTTGTGCGTGTATGTGTCTTTGTGTGTGTATGTGTGTGTTTGTGTGTGTATGTGTCTTTGTGTGTGTATGTGTGTGTGCAGGCATATATTTGTGCATATATACATGTACATATAGATATGCTAATATACACAGCTTCGTATGTCACACTTCACGCTCGGATGTTTTTCATAAAACGCGTAAAGCGTTCATATGCGCTGAAATACAACTGCGTTCTCCACGATCTGGCTTTCATTGAGTAATAATGGTACTGATATTTATAATCTCTAAAGAAGTAGCTTTAATGTAATAAATAAATAGCCTAAGTATTTTCAAGCGTAACAGGATTCACTGTTTCATACGATGGTGTCTATAAAAAGACATCAGTTTATATTTTATCCGTTATTTCAGTTATTTGACTGCAGCCATGGACTTGTTTTTTCTTGAATCCTAGTATTTATTCTATCGGATTATTTTGCCGAATTGCTAAATTACGAGTACGTAAATACACCAGCACCGGTTGTAAAGTGGTGGTGGGGGAGAGACACTGACACAAAGACACACATACACATAGATTGATAGATAGCTAGATAGATACGACGGGTTTCTTTCAGATTCCGTCTACCAAATCCACTCACTTTGGTCGGCCTGAATCTATAGCAAAAGATACTTTCCTAAGATGTCGCGCAGTGGGACTGAACTCGGAACTCTGTACTCGGGAATCTAGCTTCTAACCACACAGCCATGCCAGTATATGTATTAATTTTTTTTT
>NC_068983.1:156238440-156246304 GCF_001194135.2 Octopus bimaculoides
AGAAGAAGAAGAAGAAGAAGAAGAAGAAGAAGAAGAAGAAGAAGAAGAAGAAGAAGAACGGCAACAACAACAACTACTACTACTACTACTACCACTACTACTACTACTACTACTACTGCTGCTGCTACCACTACTACTACTACTACTACTACTACCACTACTACTGCTACTACTACTACTACTATTACAAAAACAACAACAACAACATAGAAAAATACCTTAGGAATGAGAACCCAGGTTTGAAATTTCCCCAAGACACCTGATGAAGTTTGGAGGGTATATCAGCGGAAATGTTGCGTTAATAACAAAGAAAACGGGGACAAATGTCCGTTACATGTAAATAATGTAAATAATGTAGTAAGTGAATTTTTAATGCACTATCCCTTAAACCAATACATGTAAAAGATGAGTTTTGAAATGATTACTTTAAATACGCCGCATTACAGTAATGTAATATGTATGCGTTTCTATGGCGGCGAGCTGGCAGGAACGTTAGCACGCCGGGCGAAATGCTTTGGGGCGTTTCGTGTGCCGTTACGTTCTGAGTTCAAATTCCGCCGAGGTCGACTTTGCCTTTCATCCTTTCGGATCGATAAATTAAGTACCACTTGCGTACTGCGGTCGATCTGATCGACTGCCCCCGCCTCCCCAAAAATTTCGGTCCTTGTGCCTAGAGTAGAAAACAGTATGTATGCGTTTCTATTAGTGCATATGCAGTTAGCTGTACTTAGCAAGGACGGATCTGTTGACTTTTCAGTTGAGGCTGGCTCATCATTGTGACAGCTTGTGGTAAATTTCATGCAGTTGAAAAGAAAATTGTTTTATGTTTTGAAATTGATATTTATGATATGGGAAAATGCTTGTAAATTTTAAGTTATATTTTCACTGTAAAATCTTCAAGATTACGTTTTGGAGCGCAACACCCCTTGCTTCCTCCTTTGCTATGAGGAATTTCGGGTGTTTTGATTGTATATTAAAATTTTGAGTGAATTCGTACAATAATATTCAAAATTTACTTTAAAGAGTTCTCCACTAGAAAACAATTAGAAAATTTCATAGGATGTATTTCGAACTCAATTATTTATGTTTTGTCGGATGTATCATAACTTACATCAGCTTTGCTTTTGTAATTTTTCAATAGAATAAAATATTCCTACGGGAATACATTGAATTATAGAAATTTGAAAAGAAATTTAAAAATTAATTGTATTATAATTCTGTTAGCTATTCCTATAAAGAACTTGTGATTGTGTATCCAAGAATGTTCGCTTATAGTTGGTTAGAAGAACTATTCGGCTATTATTACTGTACAAACCCCCTACTATACAAGAGATTTTCGAAAATAAGGAAACTGACAGGTCGTTCATTTTTGCTGGGATGTTAGTTTCTATATTTAAGACAATTAGTTCGGTATCTTTCTTTTTCATTCAAAATACGTTGCTGAAAAGAGAAACAAGTTTGTTTATATATATATATATATATATATATATATATAAAGCAGTTTTTATAAGGACAATGGCCTTATAATTCTTCAAAATTTCAATCAGCAAAATGAAACGAAATAAAACAAAAATGAAAGACTGGTTTCCAAGAACATCATCTTCCATTGAGGGCTTATTTATTTTTGAAGCCGTTATATGAGACATTACATTTAATTACGACACTGCTATTTGAAGAATAATTAAATTCTAGAAAACCACAATATTTTGCAATGGTTGTTTACTGTTAATTAAAAACAGTAGAATTATGTGAGATCTTGGGAACTGCCTTTACATGTGCGCTAGACAACTATAAAATGTGAATGAAATTAATTCCTTAGTCGACAATTTCTGAAGTGTGAAATAGGCCTATGGATGGGTATTGACTTCTTGTGATTACGGATTACAACAATTTTCAAACTTGAAAAGTTATTATAATTCAATATGTTACTAAAACGAATCAAACATCTGGTGTTGAAAGATAATTCTTCAGAGGCCTTTGATAGATTCATTACCCGTTCGAAAGAAATCTTAGATTTTCGAAGTCAGATGAAGAGGAAAACTGGTTTTATTTCTATTATTTGTGGTAAATACAACAGCCGATAGTTACAATGAAACGGCGTTATAAAAGAGAAGGTTATTGCTACAATGAAATTATGTAATGTGAACTAATAAAAGTTTGCAAACTATTCAAGAGAAACACTTTCATTGCTTCGGACTAGATGCAGTGAATGAATAACGTTATATCCGTTAAAACAATAGTCTGGAAATCTATTAACAACTTTGGAAATGCTTTTTGACCTTAACTTTAAAAAATACAGAAACTGATCGAAAGGCAGTATGCAAGAGACTTACCGTATCTCATTAACCACCTTTTGTTAATAAATGCAGGTCCATGGCTAGCAGCTCCTACCGCCATCCTGCCCCTGCCACCGTCACCACTCGCCCATCGCCTCAGGACTTGGAAGAAGAAGAAGTAGAGGGTGATGAGTCACTGAATCCTAGGCAAGAGAAATGTGGAGGCCTTGGGTTGCCCAGGCCCAGGACCCCGCTCTCGGTTCAGCCCATCTAGCCAGAAGGGACGCAGGACGACACATCATAGCTACGACTGGACTGCAGGCGTTGCCGGAGAGATGATGGACTTCATCACCTAACCGCCTTCGGGGTTCCACTCTGGATTTATATCGAAAATCAATATCGGCAGTATCATACCATCATGGAGCTAATACGAAACTCCTTTGAAATATTGTAAATTGATACTAGTTCAATAATAGTGACAGTTAATTGCGTTTTTTGCATACGTGAATTAATTGTGAAATATCTTGGTATTCAATACTTCTACAAGTAAACCGTGTTTATAAAGTTTCATACTTCCAGACATTCCGTGGTAAGGTTATGCTGCTCAACGGAAATACATGCAGACCTGAATATCAATGTTAACAACCTTAATTGAGTCGCTATATAAATAAGGCTCACGCTCTTGAAATATGTTAAATTTTCATACGAGTTTTCTATTTTTTCTCTTATTTGCACCACAAACTGAGATTCGACTATGGTGCCTACAATGAAATCTGCTACCAAGATCCTGAAGTGATTCGTCAGATTGTGTTGAGTTGTCAATATTCGGATACATGATTCTGAATGCTCGCGCATTTTAAGGCAAAGCGAAGTTTATTGATGCAAAGAAAATAAACATAAGTTGTGAAACAAATGCATACATTGAAAGTGATGAAGTTTTGCTGTACGTGAAAAATCTCTTTCTGACATCTTAGGAAGCCTTCATCACAATTTTGGTTATTACAAATTGAATTTAAAAGTTAATCTATACTATAGAGAATTTTTGTTGCATGTGTAGCTCCGAAATTTAATAACATACCTGACAAATCTTCAAAGCATCTAATTTTCGTAGACCCTAGGTTCATCAAAATTATAGCTGATCAAGTTATGCAATCAACAAAATATTAACAACGACTGCTACTTGTAGAAGGAAAATCAATTACTTAAACTGGCAATGCTTTCACATCTGCCGTGTGAAATGAAACTTCTTAAGCTCTTCTCCAATTTCTTTCCCTATTGATAATTTTGTTTTGTGCTCTAACTTCTGTTCAAAGTAATCATGATACTCAAATTGAAAATTCTGGATTCGGGGGATTTTAAAATAGATCAAGTGTTCATATTCTTTAAATATATAATCATGTGAAATCATAATGTATCAATTCACAAGTCGTGCAACATTAGAACGTCCAGACGGTGTATCATATATATAAAGCACGACTATCAATAATCAACTGTGTATCTGAAATGTATAAATTATTAAAATGTTCTCGTGCTATTACACGTTAATTAAATTTGAATTAAGGTAGCGTAATATAATTTCAATCAGCTGGTTATCTCGGGCCACCGATCCGAAACTGAAGATAACCTTTATGAAAACTTTAAACATTTGTTCTCTCTATGAGACTAATGTAATTACTCTTGCAAAAATAATGATGACACAATTGTGCAACGGAAGATGAGAATAAAAGAATTCGTCACATCAAGATGCGCTGCTTTTGATTAAGTATCAAGAGCCGATTTCAACATTTCTCAGCAACTTAATGCATGTTCAAGTTATCCGCAATAATTTTTAGATAGATTCCATAATTGTTTTCAGTCATGCAAGACGGTTCAATTTCCTCGACAACGTTCATTAAGAATGCAGTGCCGAATTCTTACCACATATATCTGCATCTTTCTAAGGACTGCTCATCCTGAACGTTTTCATCTTGAATCAAGACACGTTTGGACTTGATATGCATTTACTAGTCAAAATCATGTGCCCAGCTTGTAGGTTGTCACTAATAAAGCATTTTAGGGTCTTGGTAATAAATTTGCCAACTTCATATTACATTCAATTTAGACGCCATGCTCATATTTGTCATCCATCGTAACAAAAAACAAGGAGCCGTTCAAATACAGCGTTAGAAAACGCGACGTAAAATTTGAGAATGCATAAATAGCAAGAATATGATTTCTAGAGTTTCAGTAACTTTACTTCCAATAAAAGTCACCAGTGCTTGCATTTCTCTTGGACAGTATAATTTCAGCACATAAGGTCCAGAATCCTTCTGATGATATTTGTAGAATACAAATGTACATGAATCTATTCAATGCATTATCAAAATCTCTTCAGGTGCAAATTATAATTACACGTCATAAACTAAATATTGGTACTAACATCTTTATTGAATACCATACATAGAGATCAAATAATCGCGAAAAATATAGTCGTTAATATTGGTTTCAACTTTTGGCACAAGACCAGCAATTTTGGATGATGGGTAAGTCAATTACATCGATCGCAGTGCTTTTTTGGTACTTACTTTTTCGACCCCGAGAGGATGAAAATCAAAGCCGAGGTCTGTGGAATTTGAATGTAAATACGGATAAAATGCCGGTTAGCATATTGCGTGGTGTGCTAAAAAGTCTGCCAACTTGCTGCCTTAATACAGTCATTAATATTAGCTTGAAAGTTTGGCAGGAGGCCGGGGAGAAGGTAAGTCGTTTTGATGAACCCAGTGCTCAAATGGTACTGATTTTATTCTCCGCGAAATAATGAAGGGCAAAAACGACCTCGGAGAATTTGAACTCAGAACATGATGACGGATGGAATGCCGCTAAACATATGGTCCGACGCGAAAACGATTCTAACAGCTTACTGCCATAATTTAGTGATTAAATTTAAAGGGCGACATTTCAAATTCCACTGAGATTGACTTTGCCTCTTATCCTTTTGGGGTTGATAAAATAACTTAGGTTGATGTATTCGACTTACCACATCCCCGAGATTGATTCTCGTGTGCCAAAATCTATAATCAATATTGAAAAGTGAATATACAATATATTTGCAAAGAAAGGTTGTTTGATATTATGATAAGCTGAAAAAACTATTGGGTTGATAGAAATATGAATGGGAGAAAATATGAACACCTGAAAAAGAAAAGAAAATTCTGTGCAACTTCAATATAAATGTAGCTTCTGACATTTTCCCAAATAACAACTACCTTAGCGTTTATCAAAACATTTTGTTTCAACCAATCAAAATTATCAATAAAATCCCTTTAATAGTAGCTATAAATGTATGAAGAACAGCATTGCTTTGACAAATCAAGGCAATAAGAAAATCATGTTCTAAACTGGTATTTTTGTACCTAGGCAACTTAATATCTGAACATAATACCGGAAGGTATTATATTAGATGCCGAAGAAAATACATATATATATATATATATATATATATATATATATATATACATGTGTGTGAGTGTGTGCGTGTGTGTGTTGAAGTGCAAAAACACAGGAATATTGGCATTCTCTCCAAATGAAAATAAAATAAATGTAACACTATTTCAGTACATTCAGAATTTGAAGCAGACCGATATAAACGACACCACAATACGCTTGTGGAATCAGTTAAAATATGGACTCTTTGCCTCACCAGCAAGAATAACATTTTTATATACGTGTTTGCGATACTACGATAGGGGAACTGATAGTTTCGCTAAGCAGACACTAGCATCAATATATCTTTAAACAACTTTGTTTTATTGTGGATGGGATAGAATATTAATTGCTTCTAGAAATGGCTAAGCCAATACAGGCCTATATACAATGTCTCATCAAGGTGAGAGTTTTATTCGAACAGAAACAAACTCTACGCCGGCTGACGAATGTGAACTTAGAGCAAGTTTTCAAAGTTTAGGAATTTGAATTTAATAAAAGTCCCATTGAATAAACTCATAGGAATAAAAATAGGTATCAAGAACCTATGTATTTGCATATATGAGTATAAGTATGTATCTTTGAATATACATATGTAAATGCATACAATACAGGGAGAGAGACAGAGAGAGAGAGAGAGAGAAAGAGAGAGAGAGAGTGAGAGAGAGAGAGAGAGAGGTTCAGGATTGAGTTCGACACAGTGAGATCGCTATCCAGTACAAAACAGCATTAGAGGAACATATACGTACATACCGAAGTAAAGACGAATTTATATTCCAGTTGCAGGTACGATCACAAGCGTTCGACTGAATATACCACGAGTTTCAAGATTGCACCTAGGCACAAACACTGCACCAATTGTACTGCACTCAATAGACTCCAGATCCACGCTAATTGCAGGTTCCGCTTAAGGTGAATAATAAACAAATAACAATTGATGGTTCGTGGTTCACTCACTACAGCTGTTTCAGACGTGATTTGTATTGGTGAAAAAGAACAGTTTTCATCAGGTGAATATATGCACGAATTTAACATTTTACAGAAGCATTCCAAAGAATCCAAGTATGGGCCATTTCATGATTCTCTACTGAAGTTCATCAGGAAAAAATTTAGCATGCTTCCCTAAACTTACGGTGACAAGGTAATGTTTCGAGTGATATGGGCGTTTCAAAAGCAGGAGAATATCCCTGGAAGACGATGAGCAATCTATAAGACCTGCCACGCACGTCACCCTCGGAAATGTGGAGAAAATTCATCAGCGTGGGCATGAGGATCGCTGGAGAACAATCGATGACATTACTGATGTTGTTGGTCTGTTGTATGGGTCCCTGCAGGCAATCCTAACGTCTGAATTGAAGTTGTGGCGTCTCCGCCAAGTATATTCTCCACTTGCTTACCACTGAGCAGGAAGAACGTCGCCTCGAAATCTATCAAGATCTCTGTCAACATGTTGCTGATCACCCATCCTTGATGTTGAAGATCATCATCAGTGACAAGAGTTAGGTATACGGGTATGAGCCTGAGACGAAGAAGTAATCATCACAAAGGAAGAGCCCTTTATCTCCACAACCAAAGAAGGCACAGCAGAACCACAGCTCAATCGAGAGCATGCTCATCGATTTTTTCGATATCTGCGCTATTGTGCATCGAAAATTCGTCTCCCAGGGCCAGCCCGTCAAACAAGAATTCTACTGCGATGTCTTGAAACGTTTGACGAAGGATATTCGGTAAATGCGACCGGATATGTGGAGCGCAAAAAATTGTGTTCTTCACGACGACAATGCACCCTGTCACCGAGCTGTCCTCACTCACCTGCAAACTTCCATCACTTCCCCAAAATGAAAAGGCAACTCAAAGGTCACCGTTTTAACATGGTTGTCAAGATCCAGATCAAATCACAAAAGGTCCTCGATTCATTTATGGAAAACGACTTCCAGGCTGGATTCCAAAAGTACCAAGAGGGTTGGAACCGATTTACTGCTACGAAAGGTTACTATTTTGAAGGTGATGATGTTACGACTTAGGTAAATAAGCTATTTTCTATTAAACACAACTAAGCTGGGAACCGTTTGATACCACCACGTATATATATGTATATATATATATATATATATATATATATATAT
>NC_068983.1:156246346-156250664 GCF_001194135.2 Octopus bimaculoides
TGTGTGTGTGTGTGTGTGTGTGTGTGTGTGTGTGTGTGTGTGTAAGAAGAAAATGGAGGAAAAATAACTGGAAGAAGTTGGTCGTTTGCGCTAGTAAGCCATTAATTGAATTAATTAATAAAGAAAAGTGGTAGTAATAGTACATTTACGATCGCTTCTGTTTTTCAGTTGTAGTGGTAGACATTATCAGAATGCATAGACATATGTAGAGGTAAGAAGAGCGAAAGACATAAGGATACATTGGTAACGAGAATAAAAGCAAATTATGGTGAGTCTTACATTATAGTAGATTTCACAGTTGATAATTCTGCTGCGAAGTGGATGTAGGATGGAGGTTATTTTAATCTGTAGTCCCAAGTTTAAGTAAGCGCATATTTACCACGTGTTTATTGGGGCTAGACTTTTCACCGGCGGTGTAAAGAAAGGGGGTGAACTCAAACTCATGGTAATAAGGGAGCTAACTCTATCCGGATAAAAGAATTTATGTGTCTTTTGGACTTAAAGTCGTAGGAAGCCCATAGTAATGTAGGAAGCCCTGTGTAGGTGTCAAATAAAATATTGTGGATTGTGTAAAGTGACTGGGGGTTGGAAGGTGAATGTTTGCGTGTAAATAGCTGAAGTGGTTCACGGCCAAATGGGATTATTCAGATGAAGAAGCTAATGTAGGATTTGTCCAGGGTCAAATGGGTTTACCGATACTTGGACAAGACAAAGGGACCTATATGTAGACATACTCGCAAAAACAGCTTCTTACAACTCTACCAATAGACGGTGCGATCTCTATTTAACCGAACGCCTGGGAATCCTAACGGCTAAACAGCTTCTTCTTAATAGAAAATATGAGAACGTGGGCATATGGCGTTGCGGTTAAAAGCGCGGGCTACTAACCCCAAGATTCCGAGTTCAATTCCAGGCATTGACCTGAATAATAGTAATAATAATAATAATAATAATAATAATAATAACAATAACAACAACAACAACAATATTAATAATAATATTAATAATAATAATAATGACAACAACAACAACTTCGAAAACTACCTTAGGAATGAGAACCCAGGTTCGAAATTTCCCCCAAGACATCTGCTGAAGGCTGGAGGGTATATCAGCCGAAACGTTGTGTTAACAACAAACAAGATGAGGACGAATGTCCGTTAAATGTAAATAATGGAGATAACTATTGTATCTATGATTAAGACCAAGGAGAAAGAAATAAACCCTTTGAAGTAACTATTTTGTTTACTTTAAACAGCGAAACGATACTCATGAGTTTATTAACAGCAAAGCTATTTGTGTGTTTATTACATTAGATTTTAAATTATCTAAAAACGCTATGTAGTGTCTAGGAATTAATACATTTTCTAACGCATTTTACAGCTTTCTCAAAGACCCAGACAAGACTGATTTGAAAGAACTGAGGATTCTAATTTCAACAAACTAAGTGAACGGAAAGTTTTTCTTAGTCTGCTTATTCCTGACTTCTTCTATTTCAAATTATGCTATTGAAATTGGCAGCCTCATCTTGTTGACCTACATAGTTCTGCAATATCATAGTAGTAACGACAACCTCTGCTTTAAGCAGCTCCGGAATATGTTGTTTGTCTTACATGTTTTCCTTATGAAGAAATTCATTCAGTTAAGCTTTAATTCCTTAGATCTTAAATTCCACAGTAACTCGATTGAGTAATTTATTACAAATTTTACAAAATTAATGTAAGTCAATATTGTGACTATAGATATTATTTTGGGTGTAAGGTTGGGGACTAAGACAGGTGAGCACCACATATATGCTGCACCGTATGTTACTCAGGACTTACACAATGGTTGAATGGAAAACGGAAGGGTATGTCTTTTGCTGTACCAATGGTATGGCGTTAGCTAACCAATCATGTCCTTGATTGTTACTTTTTCATAGCTAATATTAGTGGTTTCTCAAAGACAACCAAAGCAAAAATTGTGTATACAGAGTCTAAGTCGGCTCTGAAACCGGCCCCACATGACTTCGAGAACCCTGTCCCAGTTCCCCTCTTTTGCGATTCACTTGAAGACCTTGACACGTCGCACGTATCCTCTGATTCTCCTATCGACGAAGAGTATGTAGTTGTTTCGGAGAAAAATGAGTCAAGAACATTTGAACGATTTACTAAGAGCCCTAGCATTGTCAAAGGAGAAGAGGTTTTGGCATCCAGACTACAGCAACGGAATCGCTTACAGCATGGTACAAAAATGTCCATCTTCCGTTCTCGCCATGAAGGTCTATCTGTTTTTTCAAACAAGAATATAATGCTTGGTTCTGTACTGACGTTAATGCTCTCATTCAAAAACTATGACACGTTTTTGTGGCAAACGAATGGGGATTGTTTATAGGCTCGAGTAAGGTTAACCTCAAAGCTGTGTTGTTGTGTAATGGTAATGAAAAACCTTCCATTCCTGTGGGTGATGTTGTTGGTATGGAGGAAACTTATGAATCGATGGAACTCATTCTGAAAGGAGTTAATTACTCAGTTCATAAGTGCAATATTTGTGGTGACTAAAAGATGATTTCCCTCCTCTTAGGACTACTGCTAAAAATATGTGCTTGTGTGTTTGAAACAGCCGCGACAACAGCAATCCTTACACTGTAGTCGGCTGGCCTAAAAGAGATGGGCGCATAGTTGGTCGGTATTTGCCTTGAATATAAACATACTATATACAATACTAATATACTATTATAATAATTGTTTCCCTTGAACTTAAATAAATAATAATGGGGCCAGCCTTGTCATATTCTGTGTGAGGCTGAATCTCCCTGAGAACAATGTTAATGTTATGTCTGTGGAGTACTCAGCCATTTGTTAGTTAATTTTGTTCTCGTGTGGTAATGAAAAGTGAAGTTGACATCCAATATTTGCTGTGTGTATGTATCTATGTATAAACTTTTCTTTGGATTTATGTAGCTGCTGTCTCTCTCTCACTTTCTCTCTTTCTCTTTCACTTCCTTTGTGTCCCTCTTCTTTCCCGCTTTTGATTTAACAATGTGTATATGCATCACTGTATCTACTTCTCTTTTGAGGTGATAAACATTTACAAACACAAAACGAACGCCGTCACCACTCACTGTCTTTCTCTCTCTCTCTCTCTCTCTCTCTCTCTCTCTCTCTCTCTCTCTCTCTCTCTCTCTCTCTCTGTCTTTCTAACTTTTGTTTCTCTCTCATTCTTTCTTTCTCTCTTACGTCCCCTCTGAAACATTTAAAAACACAAAACGAACACTGTCACCACTCACTGTCTATTTCACTCTCCCTCTTTGTTTCTCAGTCTCTCTCTCTCTCTTACTTCCTCTCTGTCCTCCTCTTTCTCGCTTTGTCATTTCTTTGATGTGTGATGCACACAACAGGTACGTCCAAAAACAAAAACAAAAAAAAATAGCGTATTAATATTATTGAGTATGCGCATATCGAACCCAAACTGGACGCGTTATATATATCTTCGTAGGCAGCGGTGAACGTCCCAAAAATCATTTCCTGTATACATTCTAATTAATATTCATTACAAAGGCTGAATCTGTCACTAATAGCTAATTTATTATATTTTCTCGCTAGTTTCTCGAAACATCACTGGCTGTTAGACCAGTATTCCTCCAGTATAGGTTTGATTTATTTTTTTGTCTGGCATTCGGTGTCTTGCCTCCTACTGCTGAAGGTTCGCAATACGGCGAAATCACATAATACAGTAGTGCTAGCTGCTAGTGCTGAAGAAACTTTGTCAGCCTGTAGAATTTCGATGTTTTTTAACATTTGTCGTCTGCTCGAAACGATGTTTCGGGAGGTTCACTACAGCCTACAGGGTTATAAACAACACATCCATGTTAAGTTTGATGTGTTTTTTTTAATTCTTTTACTTGCTGCAGTTATTGGATAGCGGTCATTCTTGGATACTACCTTCAAGAGTTTAGTCGAGTAAATCGACCCCAGTAATTTTTTTTTATTACTTTGATACTGGTACTTATTTTATCGTACTCTTTTTGCTGAAACGCTAAGTTACGATGACGTGAAAAAAACAACACCGGTTGCAAGCGGTGTTGAGGGACAAACACAAGCTCAACGATACACTCGCACACACACACAGATATATAAATACATATATATTGTGAAATCATACATTTATCTATATATATATTTATATATACATGGTTCCGGGTTCAGTCCCACTGCGTGGCACAATGGGCAAGTGTCTTCTACTATAGCCTCGGGCCGACTAAATCCTTTTGAGTGTATTTGGTAGATGGAAACTGAAAGAAGCCCGTCGTATATATATATATATATATATATATATATAT